>NC_134501.1:4809092-4876592 GCF_040206685.1 Ascaphus truei
TTAATCTATCACATACTTTCCTGAATTTGCTTTTTTGTAAGGAGCTGTCCTTCTAACCCGATCAGTTATCCCAAATCAGCAATGACAACGAGTTTCATTTAATGACATATGTCCTCATGATTGCTTAATGAAACCAAACATGCCATATTTTTTTATTGCATGAAAATCCTGCAAAATAAATATTCTCTACAAATATTTATTTTGAGGATTTTGTTAAAGGCATACAAACAAAATATATTAATGTTGTTTTGTAGTTGTATGCTGAGGTTCAGATATTTCAATGTCTTAACATTTGGTAATATTAGTTTAACTGTATAATGCTACTCAATACAATGGTTCTAGTAATATTCAGTTTGAGTAACAAACTAGTGTGCTTCTCAAAACAAGGAATTTTTCTTCACCTGCCCTAACATGTTCCGTTCAGTAAGGCAGTCCCAAAATAAAATACAGTATGACGAAAGCTTCCACCCAACATGAATATTGGAAGAACCTAAAACCTCACAGTAAATAGGAATAATGTATATATTTTCTCCCATTGTGAATTTGCGGCTGCTGCAACATCACAGACAATCGCTGCAACAGTTTGAAGTTTATTCTTTCCATTCATTCAAACAGGAGTCGAGTTGAGGAATAGTATGTGAGCAGCTGCTGTGGTAATATGGCGACTGTACGACAAAGAAAGAGAATAAATGCCTACGATCACAGCCAGCATCATCCGCAGCCTGAGAAGAACGTGAAACTTATTGATAAAGGGATTTCTGGTAAGCACCATAACAGCCATGTCCTATGGGCTCGTCCCTCTTTAAGCAGTAATCCCTTGAAATTTAACAGGGGGGATAAAGAACATTATTTTATATGATGGCATTTAACTTCAACACTATAACCTCTTCACTGCGAGTGGTTACAGAAGTTATATGTTGCTCTCCATAATGGTAGTGAAGGGCTGAAAGTTTATTTTACTTGACCCAAACTATTTGTACTGTAGTTCATCCTTTTTAAACTCAAACTTCTCTCTGGTTGGTTATCACTGAGGATTACAGCGAAATATAAACAGGCGTAACAGTGTCAACATGAAGGATCAGCTCAGTGAATAAAGACACGGACTCTGATAACTAAGACACTGCATGTGAAGCAGAGGAACCTGGCTCTATTCCTGGTGTCGGCTCCTTGGGCAAGTCACTATCTCCCTGTGCCTCCGACACCAAAATCATAGATTGTAAGCTCCACGGGGCAGGGACCTGTGTCTGCAACATTCCTATGTGCTGCGCACCGCGCGCTATACTGTAATTTTGAAGCGCTTTGAGTCCCATTGGGAGAAAAGCGCTATATGAAATAAAGTTGTTATTATTAACATAGCAGATCTGTCACTGTTGGTGCTGGTTTCTGTCAATGGGCCTTATTCTATAAAATGCAACAGCGACGATACAGAATTACTGCGCGTAAATCTGCCTTTAAGTCAATGTTTTCCTTGTGGTGCCGCCGAATCACCGTTATCGCACTTTATAGAATAAGACCTTATGTGTTCAGAGAAGCTTATATGGCATAGCTCCAATGATACAGTACATATGGAAGTATTTATATATTTCGTCCAACATAAGTAGCATCTTCAGTTACAGATCAAACGCTTAGGATTCTGCTTGTATTAATGGTAACTGTCATTTTATTTTACTTACATTTTTGTAAGGATCATCATCTTTGGCAGGGACATATATCGGCAGCCAGTGAGTCTCCCTCAGTATTCATCAGAAATGTTTTCTGTTCTTAAAAGGTGACACTGTGCTCATTTGCATGTCATTTCCCACAATCCCAAGCTGCAGTGGAAGCCTTGTATGCTAAGAGATAATGGGGAGAGGCAGGGTTGCAGACCTGTCTGACACGTTTAAATGTCCCACACATGGTATTTTTATTTGCTGTACAGTGGAGGGTTTTGTCACTTTTTTTACCCACCATAACTTACATAATGTTCTTATGAATCCGGCGTCACATCTCAGAGCGGTGTGTTTATATTCCCGTGTGCAGGCGCAGCGATACGCAGGATTCTCTCGCACTCTGTTGGAGGAACCATTGCTTTATCTCTTGGTCTGTTTACCACTTATTATGTTGCTACCCTACATGAAAATGATTTGTGGTTCTCCAGTATTAAGGTAGGAGAGAATGTATATGACATTGTCTTTCTTTAAATCTGAACACAACATATCGTTCCGTGGTGAAAATACGTTTCATCTCCCCTCGGTTTTCAATAATAATGAAAGCTATAGGGACCACCTGAGTCAACCCCCCTTTTTTTTGTTTACCAGGAAGGTAAAACGGATAGTCCCCAAAGCCGAACCGTGTTCTTTTCAGCTTCGTGGACCCCCTGGTTCCTGGTAAAAGTAGCTGGTACTTCCTTGTTTTTTTAAGTCTCCCGCATCATGCGGGCAAATAGTACACCATTTTTGTTTCTGAAATGCACCTCTTTTAATGTGAAATAGCACATTTTCTGCTTAATGGGCCTTGCGCCTCCTATTCTGGTCAAATAAATAATGGGGGAGGAGGGGGATTCATTAAACTAACAAGGGGAACAGTTCCACTTCCTTGGTCACTTTTTGGAAGGTGTCTTCCTATTTACTTTTTACTTTGTCTTCAAACATCCCCCGATCTCATGTACTGAGATGGACGTGCAAAGTTGTTGAACTTTCTGCTCTTGTTCTGCACCTGATGCTATGCATGAGCCCCCCATTGTTAGATCAGAGGGATAGGATACTTTCAATTCTAGCACTAATGGTTGACGTTCACTAAACCACCTACAATGCCACCTACTTGACCACATGTGAAAAAGTGTTCAGGTTTGTGGCAATACTGCTTTCACCACCTTTTAAACATTATGAAGATGGGGTCTGACACAGGTGCTGATTGTCATCTATATAAAGCGGGCTCCCTCCTATTGATTTTTAATACATTACACATTATATATTTTTTTATCACCTAAACGTTGACAGGAATGTAGTCTTGAAGCTTGAACACTAAGACCCAGATTCATTAAACGCCGTTATTCTTTTTAATGGCCGTTAACGAGATTGAGAGAGCCCTTCACTTAAATACTTCCAAATAGATTCCTCATCTTCTCCACGTGGGGAGATCTCAGCCACAATGTATTCTTATATTAGTAAGGTAACATTAGCTATTGTTCCAGTTTGCACATCTCATTTGGTCTGTGTTCTCTTCAGCACAAGCCCTATTTCAGTGTCTGGATGGGGAGTAGCGCCATATCTTAAATAACATCCCGTAATTTGAAGAGGACGCTGCGTTATCCTGAAATAACGTGAAACTAGTCCTATTGTTACAGTAGCCTACGCCCATCAAAATGTGTGATAACATTGACCAGAAATAGCATTTCTTGTTGAGGTGTTTTAATACACAGGGCTTCCATACAAATGTGAGGTGCTGAGCTCTGAGAAGCAGTTTATTTTCTATGTTTGCTTTGCAGGAAGTGGAAAGAGAAATCTCATTCCGGACAGAATGTGGTCTCTATTATTCATACTACAAACAAATGCTTCTCGCTCCATCTATCAAGCAAGGTAAGTATCTGTTGAATGACCAGAGATGCTGTTATAGTTCTAATGCAGGAGAATCCTACTGCACGTTATATGGAATCTTGGCAGAAATGAAGTATTTTAATATTGTAGTGTTCATTTATGTTGTGCATGGTGCAACATTTGAATGAACGAGCATAACAGATCCTTGCATATCGTGTACATAAGTTTGTGTAACTCTGCATGGTAATAAGATGTATTACAATACAACCTAGAATATAACCTAGCTGCTTATATCCCTTAAAGAGACAATCCAAGAGGCTTAACAAAAAATATATATATATATATATATATATATATATATAATACTGAGTTAAGTTATGGTGAGTAAAAAAAGTGACAAAAACCCTCCACAGGAAAGCAAATATGCAAATATAGCTGTATGCTCATCTGCATGTCTTAGGCAGGTCTGCAACCCCACCTTTCCCCCATTATCACCCAGCATACAGCACTTCCACTGCAGCAAGGGATTCTGGGAAATGACATGCAAATGAGCACACAGTGTCACTTTTTGCCTCAATAACCATTTTTAACATGGTTCCCTATAGGCTTAAGCTATAGGGAACCATGTTAAAAATGGTTATTGAGGCAAAAAGTGACACTGTGTGCTCATTTGCATGTCATTTCCCAGAATCCCTTGCTGCAGTGGAAGTGCTGTATGCTGGGTGATAATGGGGGAAAGGTGGGGTTGCAGACCTGCCTAAGACATGCAGATGAGCATACAGCTATATTTTTATATATATATATATATATATATATATATATATATATATATGTTTTCATATATGCTGTCTTTGATTACCTTTTATTGAAAAAGAATTTCCTAAACTGCTGATCGATTACTTCTCCTGTGATCGATCAGCAAGATTCTGCTTTCCAGGGTTCACTAAATGGCTGCCTTTCAGTTTCAGATCAATCCTTCAGTCAGTGTAACTCAGCAGCTACAATGTATTCTTATATTACTAAGTTAACATTATCTTTTGTTACAGTTTGCAACTCACACTGTTGGGAATATTGGTAACAAATTATCACAAACAGGAAAGTGTTACAAAGATCTTGCACTGCTGGGGAGGTGGGATAAAGCCTGCTATAGAAATCAAAAGATGCTCAGTCTATTAAAACTCATTAAAAATGGCATTGAGTTGAATTTTAAAATAAAAACATCCAGTAAGTATTATCTAATACTACAAAACTCATTGATAAAAAAACAAACAAAAAAAACCCACGTCGGATATTGCTTTGATCCTTTTTAATGGTGGCAGATGTATTGACACTGTTACATTTTGGTATATACTTTCTCTAATAAATGAAAACAAACACATATTTAAAAAAAGAAACCTTTCCATACAAGTCGAAGACTGAGCCACTGATTGAGCCACCTGTGCTGAAGCAGGGATATATCCCTAATACCTGGCCTGTTGGTGGCTTGAGGACTGGAGTTGGGCACGCCTAATGTAGAGAGCCTGTAATGTGCAGTCTTGTGTCTGTAGTGAAATAAAAAATATATATAAAATGTATTATTTATATATATATTTTTTAATCTGTAAACTCAATGTAAGGGACTAACATGTGTTTGTGTTTACTTAGGCATTATTGATTTAATATATGACAATAGGACAGAGTCCATGAGAACAATTAATATTCTCGAGCGAATGAATGTCTACCAGGAGGTGTTCCTCGCCATGGTGTATAGGTGCCTGCCGTTTTGGGTAAGTGTTCGTCGCCATGGTGTATAGGGGTCTGCCGTTTTGGGTAAGTGTTCCTCGCCATGGTGTATAGGGGTCTGCCGTTTTGGGTAAGTGTTCCTCGCCATGGTGTATAGGGGTCTGCCGTTTTGGGTAAGTGTTCGTCGCCATGGTGTATAGGGGTCTGCTGTTTTGGGTAAGTTTTGCGAGCCGCAGTATTAATCGTTGTTGAAATTAGAATTCACAAACCACATAATTACAGCTAAGCAGAATGTGCTTAATCAGTTCTCCATAGTGCGCTGCCTGCCAGAAATGGGAAGATACATAAACAGACTGAAGTACTTCTCCAAACATACAACATACTGTAACCAAAAACAGAAAACTACCAGAATAATTCTAGACAGAAGAAAATACACGTCTAGTATGTTTGTTTGAATTTTGTCAACAAACCTGTTGCGTTTGAACTCTTAAAACTCTTGAACGATCCTCTCAAGGTTTATGGGATATCGGACACCTAAAGAGTGCAACAAAAAGTTCACAGCCCACGTTATTATCTGTAATCCTTTATTCCATTCGGCACATACTTCCCTGCCTTGTGTTAATCCCACTATACTTACGGTTCTCTTAGAACAGGGGTGGCCAACTCCAGACCAGGTCTTAGGGATTTCCCTGCTTCAGCACAGGTGGCTCAATCAGACGGAGCCACCTGTGCTGAAGCAGCGATATCCTTAAAACCTGAGCTGCTGGTGACTCTTGAGGACTGGAGTTGGACTAGAGTTGTCTTAGAACTTTCACTGTTATCTGTCAGTAGGCCGGACCCTGACTGCAAACCCCATTGAACTGCGCAGGAGGAGAAATGGACGTTTCTTAATAAACATACAACAATATTATTATTGCTCAATCCCTAGGACAAACAAAATAGATAATGTCTCCAGGTGAGTAGGGAGAAGAGAGAACAAACACAAATGGTGAACAGAGTCACCTAGATCCCTATTAGCACGCAGTGATGGTGCATTAGTACATAGTACAAGGATATAATATCCACTGATAAATGCAGGGATCTAGGTAACTCAGTTCACCATTTGTGTTTGGCTTTTCTTAATAAACCTGGAATCCCAGTTTTCTAGCAGGGGCTTCATTAGTCATCTGTGTCATCAACTTTGGGGATTATTCTACATCCGCTGAAGCGACCGACTGCGCCATTTTCAGACACAATTCCCCATTAAAGTGGGGGGCTGTAGAATAAGCCCCATTTATCGAAACAATGTATCTACCTCACCTGTGGGACTAAGACCATATTAACTAAGCACTGCTATTCCATAACGCCCGTTTCTGTGCAGGAAGGCGCCGTTACGAGCCATTTAAGTGGATGGAAGATAAGGTGTCCCACGGAATTGCACCATTTGCTAAATATGGGCAAAAATCTACTTTCTTTTCAATGCTAGAATATAGACGATACCATCAGCAGTATTCATTTATTGTAAATTAATGTGTATTCCCCCCCCCCCCTTTATCTTCAACCAGAAAACTATTTGCTATTTATTTTTGTTCTCTAAATCTTGCTGACAATTTGATATGAAATGTTGACAAAATCTGCTTTTTACAGAATTATCTGGAGCCCGTTTATTTTTACATTTACACGCTGTTTGGGCTTCAGGCCGTTTATGTTACTGCTCTCTACATAAGCAGCTGGTTGCTTAGTGGAACGTGGCTTTCTGGATTATTAGCGGCTTTGTGGTACATTGTTAACAGGTACGTTTGGAGTGTCATAAAAACGTTACATAATTATTTATGGGAGTAATAAATCAATTCTCTGGAGTAGTCCTGGTACTCATAATCAAAACTGGAGTTTAAGTACTCTGTTATACTGTACCCTGTATTGGGCCAAGTGCTACACTCTATAGCCAGGGGTGGCCATCTCCAGTCCTTAAGGGCCACCAACAGGTCAGGTTTAAAGGATATCCCTACTTCAGTCGAAGACTGAGCCACTGATTGAGCCACCTGTGCTGAAGCAGGGACAGATTGAGCCTCCTGTGCTTAGGCTGCGACAGTTGGGGCCACCTGTGCTGAAGCAGGGATATTCTTCAAACCTGACCTGTTGGTGGCTCTTGAGGACTGGAGTTGGCCGCCCCTGGTCTGTACTTCATAAGACACTTTCCGGCACTGCCCCATCCAATAAATATGGCCCATATCATGTAAAATAATATCTGTGTATCCAATAGTGGGAAGGTCAGTTATTGAGACAATATATCGTATAGGTGCAGGGAACCCCAAGAGATCCCAAAATCCCTCACACAACGTATATACAGTCGTGTGAAAAAGAAAGTGCGCCCTCTTTGCATTCCATGGTTTTACATATCAGGACATAGTAACAATCATCTGTTCCTTAGCAGGTCTTAAAATTAGGTAAATACAACCTGAGATGAAGAACAACACATGACATATTACACTGTGTGTGTGTGTGTGTGTGTGTACACGTGACATATTACACCGTGTCATGATTTATTTAACAAAAATAAAGCCAAAATGGAGAAGCTATGTGTGAAAAACCAAGTACTGTACACTTTTACTGCTTCCATAGGAATTAAGATGCCAAGTACCGTAAATTCCGGACTATAAACCGCACCCATTGAATTTTTTTTATTTTGACCATATATAAGCCGCACCGCATATTAACCCCCCCCTGCACCTCACATCAAGCCCCCAGCACCTCACATTAACCCCCCCTGCACCTCACATCAAGCCCCCAGCACCTCACATTAACCCCCCCTGCAGCACCACACATCAACCCCCCCTGCACCACACATCAAGCACCCCAGCACCTCACATTAACCCCCCAGCACCTCACATTAACCCCTCCTGCACCACACATCAACCCCCCCTGCACCACACATCCAGCCCCCAGCACCTAACATTAACCCCCCCTGCACCTCACATCAAGCCCCCCAGCACCTCACATTAACCCCCCCTGCACCACACATTAACCCCCCAGCACATCACATCAACCCCCCAGCACATCACATCAACCCCCCCTGCACCACACATCAAGCCCCCCAGCACCTCACATTAACCCCCCAGCACATCACATTAACCCCCCAGCACATCACATCAACCCCCCCTGCACCACACATCAAGCCCCCCAGCACCTCACATTAACCCCCCAGCACATCACATTAACCCCCCAGCACATCACATCAACCCCCCCTGCACCACACATCAAGCCCCCCAGCACCTCACATTAACCCCCCAGCACATCACATTAACCCCCCAGCACATCACATCAACCCCCCCTGCACCACACATCAAGCCCCCAGCACCTAACTTGAACCCCCCAGCACCTCACATTACACAGTAAATACCTGCCGTCCAAGCAGGAGTGCACGCGCTCGCTCTAGCAAGCAGCAGGCAGGAAGAGCCTCAATGCTAGAGCGTGCTGCTACTAGGGAGGGAGGGAGGGAGGGAGGGAGGGGGAGAGCAGAAACAAATGGTAGTAAAACAAATTCTAGTTTTAATGGATCAGTGAGAGAGTTTTTATACATGTAGTTGTACATGAACATGCAAGATCTCATGAATCCTTTCTTCTGGTGTTCATGGCATAACTAGCACTATTTGAATGATATAAACCCCCCACCTTACAATAGATCAGAGGTGCTCATCTCCAGGCCTCAAGCCCCCCTAACCCCCCACCCCCAAAAGGTCAGGTTTTCAGGATTTCCCAGCAGTACAAGTGGCTTAGTCAGTCCCTGCTTCAGCACAGGTGGCTCAATCAGAGGCTCACTCTTTGACTGAGCCTCTGATTGAGCCACCTGTGCTGAAGCTGGGATATCCTGAAAACCTGACCTGTTGGATGGGGGGGGGGGAGGATTTGGCGGGGGCTTGAAGACTGGAATTGAACACCCCTGCAATAGATAAGTTATTATGATAGCGAATTATTGTCTCAATTTCCTCACGTACACAAATCATTGAAAATAGTTTTTGTGTGTGAATACTTTTGCTGCTCATATTAAAGGTTATTAAGCTGCACGTGAAGTGACTTCTTCATTCAATTCAAAATACAATTACTGTTATACTGCTGATTAATCGCCAGATAAGATGACGTTTTTGTTAAACAAGCCTAATATAACTGCCAAAAGTAGAGCAAAGAAATAGACCCTTACATTAAAGATGGCAGCTTCAATGAAAAACTGAACCGATGGTAGGAGTTACAGCCAGATACAGCGCTGCTGCTGAACATGTGCTGCTAATTATCAGTAGCAAGTAATGTCCTTTTCAGGCGATTTATTCCGGCTGCTTATGGAGTTAATGTTGCATTTTTGTTTTCTGCAGAATTGACACTACACGGGTGGAGTTTACCATTCCACTAAGAGAAAATTGGGCGCTGCCGTTTTTTGCCGTTCAAATAGCAGGGATTACGTACCTGCTCCGACCGGATTTAACAGCTGCGAAGGAGGTAAGGAAGAGCGCCATTTAGAGAGATGCCATTTAGAGAGATCTTCGAGGAAAGTTTCAATGAACACTGTTACTGTCAAGTTACCTTGCAACGCGTTGCTCTGTTCTGCTTTGTACACCTCCTTGGCAGGCGATGAGTTAATGTAGTCTTTCTAAAAAGTTTGCAAAGCAGGCAGAAAAAGCAAAGGCAGGTCACGTGACCCTTTATATATACGACCATCTTGGCAAAATTCTCGCGAAAAGTGGCGTCTGGCAACATTTCACACAATTTGACATTTTGCAAAAACGCAACATCAAAGAAACAATTGCACAACCAATTTGTTAAGCACTTGTGACTACGTTCTGACATCAATATGCTTAAGCGCAAGAGCAATACAATTAGACCCGTATTTACTAAGCAGTGCTATGCCAGTGGACACCTTACTGCCTATTCAAATGAATGCGTCATATAAGGGGTGTTATGGGATAGCGCCACATCACTCGTGTAGCCCCAATCTTTATCACTGGAGAGTCTGGATAGTTCAAATGGGTATACTGCTCATAAAACGCTTAACTGCGCCTAAAAGCTTAGTCTGCTTATTTAAAACAAATATTACAACTTAAAGACACGTTATAAACATGTGAGCATGCTACAACTGAATGGCAGACTGCACATTTTATCGAGGACTGGGGTTGGCCCCCCTTGTTCTAAGCAGAACAATGTAATTGAAAGATTTTTCAACACAAAACCTGCGCAGAGGATGTGTGCGTCTGCTAACGTCCATTTTACTTTTCTTTCCAGAAACTGACACTTCTTGTCGTGTTTATCTCAACTTTCATTTTTAGTCTTACCTGGCAATTCAACCAGTTTGTTTTGCTTATCCAAGCAATTGTGTTGTTTATCCTGGACTGTGCGGACTTGGTCCCTGCCCCTAAAGTAAGTCTGTGGTGTCCGCTCCGCGCGTGATGGGAACAGGATTAAAGATGCAAAGATTTACAAAGAGGAAGATGGTTTCCGTTATGACAACAGTGAGGCTTATTCTAGTAGCTCCCAAGTTGTCATTGCCAACCTGTGTGACCTTCTGACAAACTGTTTCGGATTGGCAGAGCCGAAGTGAAACCGCTTCTAAAAAAGATTGGACATGTGAGACGGGCTTACAGAATAACAGAGCGTGCCCATCCCATCGGAAAGGGATTTTTAAAAGCGGTTTGTCACACTTTGGAGCTACGAGAATAGGCCCCATTATCTTACACTAGAAAATAATTCTGTTTTAATAAATGTTTTCCTAGAAATTAATGGGAACTAAAAAAAAAAACAAAGAGAGAAAATCATGCAATCGCACGTCGCCATTAAAGCATGCATATGTTGTGGGTAATAATTTCCTTTGTTCTAGGTTACAAAGCTGTACCTTATACACATCACCTGCCTTCTAATGGTCTGTGCGCTGCAGTTCTTTAACGCCATGATTCTGGGATCTTTACTTCTTAGTTTTAACCTGGCTGCACTGATAGCGAGACGATTGCAGGTAACAAGTTAACGGATTCAGTGCTAGTCGCACAGTGCGTTGTGTTTTATTGTACTAAAAGTTGTGTAGAGTCAAGCATGGTCCCATTTTAAAGTCGCAGTCTGCGCGGCTCAATATTTTGTTGGTCTTGATATATTTATTTTCTTAACTAAACTAGTGCTATAGTTGATCCATAGTCCCCCAGTCTAAGAGGATCCTCTGGTTCCCAATGAATAGGTACCGGGCAATGATATTTGGCTGCGTGAATAGAAAAAGAAACACTCGCAGACTCGCGCAAAAAGCAGTGATTCACTGAACATCTATCGTCCAAGATTTCGGGCCTATACTCTGGACATGGATCCTTGCTCAAGACGTATATATAGGGTGTAGGACTGACAGGGTTTCAGGTTATCCCAGCTTCAGCAGAGGTGGCTCAGTTATAATTAATTATAATTGTTTGTTCATGTATAGCGCTGCTAGTTTTACATAGCGCTTTACAGAGACATTTTGCAGACACAGGTCCCTGCCCCGTGGAGCTTACAATCTGTTTTTAGTGCCTGAAGCAAAGGGAGATAAAGTGACTTGCCCAATGTCACAAGGAGCCGACACTGGGAATTGAACCAGGATCCCCTGCCTCTGATTGAGCCACCTGTGCTGAAGCCGGGACTGAGTGAAGCCGGGACTGAGTGAAGCCGGGACTGAGTGAGCCACGTATGCTGGAGCTGGGTTATCCTAAAAACCTGGCTTGTTGGGGAGGAGGGGGGGGGGGGGTCTTGAAGACAGGAGTTGAGTGTCCTGCATTAACTCACATAACCCACGTTTACGGAAGGAATGGGCTAAGAAAATGAGTCACGTTATTGTATGCATTTTCTTTATTAAACAATCCCCCCCAAAAAAAGAAGCCGTGAGAGATCGGAAGACACGGAGAACACTGATCCATAGAGTGGCTGAGAGTCGTACTTGAGTGAACGGATAAGGAAGGAATGCATGTCGGACGTGGTTTATGACTGATGACAATCTATCCCTTTTATTTACATTTTCAGAAACACCTTAGAAGTGGAGGTCTTACCAAAAGGCTTTGCAAGCTCACCGTGCATGTATTCCTGGTTCTGTGCCTGACGCTGCTCATAAATCAGTTTGTTAAGGTATGTGAGTATGTAGCTTCTTCACAGTATTGTTACTTTTGTTTATTTGATGTATGAATGAGGATGTTTCACTGTGGTGCTGTCAAAATAATAATCTGTCTGCAAGTGTAAACATGTCAGAGTTCTCCTCCAGCTATTGACATTTGCTTGGGAAGAATAACCGCATGGGCTGCAAACTATTTTTACAATTAAATATTTCACATGAATGGCCCTTTTGATTTTATTTTTAACCATTAATTTTTCAATTTAAGAACACTATTTCTAGGGTGAAATGGAAAACTATTGCTGAATATTTGTAACTTAGGATGAATATTTCCTGTTATTGCACAAACGTGTCTTTGGTAAACTTTGCTGTTTTCAGTACCGACCCAGAACATCCACAGAAAATCTGTGTTCCTATAACACAAAGGCCCAGATACGTTACGCACTGCGAAGCAAGAGGCGAGATGTTGCCTGCAAACATTACTAAATGTTTGGGCAACTAGCATGGTAGTTGACCAAAAATGTACACATTTGTATCCATTAGAAGCCCTACATATAACTCCTTCAGGAATACCTTGGGCCAGGTACACTGAGCAAAGCTCCGTTAGGTGAGAGAGATACAGACCTGTTTGACTAGAGACCCTAGTGCTATATATCTCCCCCCCCCACCCAACACACCTTTAGACAACACTTCTAAAGAGATACCTGTGCACAGCAAGGCGCACACCTGAGATATATGCTCATTTCAGTCATTTGAATATAGTTTGTGTATATATATATATATATATTATATATACACGCTATATTTATATGCTATATCCTGGAGGGAGCTAACGTCACCTTGAGGTAAGACATTAACATCACGTTATTTGAACATTAACCCGATGCTAATGAGTGAAACGACAGCCATGGTTGTTGCATATAAAGAGCATAGTCATGCAGCGATCCCAACTCCGATCCTCAGAGGCCGCTAACAGTCCAGGTATTAAGGCCATCCTCTCATTAGCACAGGTGGGACACTCGTTTTCACTGAAGCACCGTGCTCAAGCAGGGAGCATACGTAAAACCTGGACTGTGAGCGGTCCGTGAGGACTGGACTTGGGTTTCCTTGAGTTTTGGGCGGTAAATTCCAGCATAATAACATTTGTAGGTAACCTCCCGTTATTTGCCCGGATTTAACAGACCGCAGTGCGCCTGGGCCCTTACATTATTCCTTCCGCAGAGAAGGACATGTTATAAAAGTCTGCGTTTAGTTAAAATATGTTTCTTTCTTTTTTATTCCACAGAAAATACTTAATCTGCAATCAGATGAACATATTTTTAAATTCATACAAGCAAAATTAGGCTTCGGGACAACAAGGTACAATCCTCATTGCATTCACTCATAATTATAATAGATCTGTAATTTAGCCCAGAAATATCCCCTTCACGATGTCTTGCTTAATCAGATTTGACTGTAATTGTCGCTACACCGTGTTGGAAACACCTGTAATGTTCCACGTTGTCATTGGCTCCTGTGAAAATAACCACATTTGTTAGGAGAAAGAGTAAGAAAGCGCAGTATATTCTCATTATTTACATTGGTGGGAAGTGGGGGGGTCTCCTGAGCTTTGTTTCAGCCCTGGGACCTTCTGCTTCCCGAGATACATGTCTCTGAAGGTGCCATCCCCTGCAGGAGAAACAAAATGGAGGATTAAGTCTCCTACGGCATGCGGGCCAATAGGAAGGCACAATGTCATCCATTGCGACTACCTGTTAGCCCACGTGCCGAAGGGGATTTAAGAAGCAGGACGTAGCCGGCAGCAGCTACGGATGTAAGTATTTCGGCAAGCAGGGGGTCCCCAGAGCTGAAATGAACGCGGCCCAGCTCTGGAGACCCCCTACTTCCTAACCATTCAATACAAAAAGTGACCCTGGGAAAGGAAGCTCCGTTAACATGGATAGGTGCTGCATGGCATGGCACATATGTGGCAAGATTAGTAGGAGAGCAGAAGGATACCACAAGTTCAGGGGGCACCCGTTTTGATCTCGATGGTATAATTAATTTCTATCCTTTCTGTGCATTTTTACAGCGAGGTCATGCTAGGCAGGGTGCTGAATTCTGCAGACCATAACATACAGATGTAGCAGATGTTAATCCCTCCCCATAAGCTGAGTTAACGCACGAAATGACACGTTAAATTACACGCGTGTTAACTCCTCAACCCAGTGGTTCTCAACTCCAGTCCTCAAGACCCTCCCAACAGGTCAGGTTTTGAGGATATCCCAGCTTAAGCTGAAGTAGGGACTGATTGCCACATGTACTGAAACTGGGACTGATTGAGCCACCTGTGCTGAAGCAGGGATATCCTTCAAACCTGACCTGTTGGCAGTCCTTGACGACTGGCGTTGAGAATTTCTACATTAACCATTGTGTCCAATTGCACTACTGGTAAACAGCGCACAACACATTGCAACACAGGTGCAAGAGCGCCTCCTATGTCTGGGACATTGCCTTGTTTGAAACCACGCTTGAATGAGAAATTAAAGCAGCATTCGAAGCTGCTGTTTTGTCCCCCCTTTAATATGGGCATCAATACAATCCACACAATAAGTAATTAGCTAAGTTGCCCATCGATCCATTCTCTTGTAATCGATCGGCGAAGATTCGGCTCGGGGGTTCACTAAATGGCTGTCAGTGCAGCAGAAGAGGACCAAAGATGCAAAGTTATGTGGGGAAGATCATGTGACCACACACAATGGATACAATTGGTGCACTGCTTGGGAGAGGACAGGGCTCAGAAACCGGTGTGCCAGAGCCTGCTTCAGAAGAAGAGGAAGAAGGGGATGTGACTTTGTAAATGGTTACTATAGAAACAAAAAAGACTTGTTACATTATAATACATTAAAAATGTCATTCAGAGTTGTTTAAATAAAAATGCTACAAGTATTTTCTCATAATACAGAACTGATTTATAAAAGAAAACACACGTAGGATATTGCTTGGCCTGCAGCTTTAAAGCCCCTGAATGATATGAAACCTTGTGTCCCTGGCTTCCATAGGGATTTCGACGCCAGTCTGTACCTGTGTGAAGAAGCGTTTCGCCTGCTGCCCTTTGACACGTTCGAAAGACTCTCTGACACGTTGCTTTTCTATCCGTATATTTTTGTTCTCTTCGTTGTAATGATCATCGCCACCGCGACTGCCTTTTCCAATCTCAGGTAGGATTCTCTCTTTCCTTATTTGTAGGTCACGTAATGGGGGGAATCTCGTGGCATCGCTGCTGCGTTGTACATGTTCAGCACTTGACTTCTTACACGGTTTCGTAGAAAGTGTGATAAAGGACCGCATTGCTCTGCTATGAAGCGGTTTCCCTGTGTTAGAGAAGATTTGAGCCCTAATCATTATAACAGAGCAGTTCCTCTTCTCCAGTTCCTCTTCTCCAGAGGCTTCACAGCATGTTCAATTAGAACAGGGGTGGCCAACTGTAGTCCTCAAGGGCTACCAACAGGTCAGGTTTTCAGGATATTCCGGCTTCAGCACAGGTGGCTCTTTGACTGAGTCACTAATTCGGTCACCTGTGCTGAAGCTGGGACTGATTGAGCCACCTGTGCTGAAGCTGGGACTAATTGAGCCACCTATGCTGCAGCAGGAATATCCTTCCAACCTGACCTGTTGGTGGCCCTTGAGGACTGGAGTTGGACACCCCGGAACTAGATTGTAACGTTGCTACAACGTCATGAGGCCCCTGGCGTCGTAGCTACGTCAAACACCACACAAAGGGTTAATGTGCGTGTTGCTGCCATGGCAAATAATATCGAATCACTAGGTAGATCTTTACATAATAAAACATCTAATAACACATATAGTGCAGAGTCCACGAGCAGTTTTCGGCTCCGCGTCACTTTCTACGTGTGGTGCACGTGTCTGCCTTACAGGATGTGCAATATTACGCAGTGTCTTTCACAACGGCAGATTATTGAGCTTCGCGATGTTTTTTTGTAATTCTTTTCAGCGATGCATCAAATTCAAAACACGCGGATAAGAAGGAAAAGAGGATCTATTCGCTGAAGCCGGAAATCGCCTACAATTTAATGCACACTATTCTGTTTGGATGCTTGGCCCTCAGTACAATGAGGTATTACTTTTCAGCCCATGATACAGATGTGCTTTAATGTACACGTTTGCATCTCCAGATATTGATGGAACGCCTGTGATTAGCTTATATTCTTTTGAAGCTTGTGATATTGGTCGGCGGACTAAGATAATAGTGTTAGTTTTCCAGGTCAAACGAGTCTTTTCGCCGGTATTAAAATAACCCTATAGTATGTCTTCAAGTGTGTTTATCTATGCACAGTTATTCCCAACAGGTGTTGCGTGAAGCCTTAGATGGTTTGTGATGGGATGGGTTCTCACAAATAAATATGCAAAGTCAGATCCCGTGTAGTATAGCGGGTTCCGGATCCCGTGTAGTATAGCGGGTTCCGGAGCCCGTGGTGGGATTACGTGGTTAATAAGGCCCCAAAGTGCCTTAGTGTGGGCGGTAAATTAAAGTTAAAGTTGTCAATTACTGCGGTAGCTTCCAAAGTCGCGCTCCCCAGTGCTTTGCAACCGCCGCTGCAAGGCATTGTGGGTTGTTCCTTTGGAATGATAGACAGTTGTACTGTACCAACCACGCGTCCCGCACACACTGACGTGTGGTTTGGGACCTTACTAAGTGCGCAGTCCCTCCGTGAACTCGGGACACTATACTGCCCCGGGATCCGTCACGCGGTTCTGTTGGCAATATGTGGGTGAGTAGGTAATGAGATTTATTAGTTAGGGGTTCGCAGAACAAATATTTGCTAGCAGAAGGTCCACAGTGTATAAAAGGTTTGTAACCGCTGACAAAGTATATTTACTACTGTGAATATACATAATATAGTTACCCTACATATACATAACGCAATAAATTGCAGAGCTCCACTTGGGAGGCTTCTGAAACTATTGGTTATTGGTAATAAGTGCTGATTTTTGAAATGTATAAATATTTCATGTTGGACCTTTTTTTGGGAAGTGTGTTTACAGATTCACTGTTCTTGCAGAATGAAATATCTCTGGACGTCACATATGTGTGTCTTTGCATCCTTTGGGCTGTTTAGTATCGAAGTCTGGGGCATTCTGTTGAAAGCTATCGGCATGTACACACCACACAAGGTGAGTGCCCCTCGCGTGAGACGATTGTATTTCTGAACAGCTTCTCTGGAAGGAATTGTCACTTTCACACAAAGCAAGTGGAATAATTTATAACTTATGGAATAGGCATTTATGTTTAGGATACTGCAAAGTGTATATCAGCTGGTGCACAGCAAAGCCCCCCGGAGTGACCCTCCGGCCCTCTTACTGATACTTTCTGTGACTTTCTGTCAAGCAGCTAATTGGGATTTTGTTCATGTGGATACTCGCTTAGGGTAGTTTACGTATTTACGGGACATTTGTGTTAAATATAATATAATTCATTTCCCAAAAAGGAGAAAAAAAGTAACAATTAGTGGACCCTGGTACTCAAGGTCAAGGGTCACTAAACCTAAAGCTTTAGTGGTGCTAATGCTCTCGTGAGTAAACCATGAAAATACCACAAAGGTAAAGAGCGAGTGTAAGACAGCGCTTGTACGTTCCTCCCTATAGGGAACACTAATAAACTACAGAGTGAGTTATAGCAGGCTTCACTCCAGTCCTCACTCCAGTCCTCAAGCCACCCAACAGGTCAGGTTTTCAAGATCGAAGTCGAAGACTGAGCCTATGATTGAGGTACCTGTGCTGAAGCAGGGACTGATTTAAGCCACCTGTGCTGAAGCAGGGATGTCCTGAAAACCTGACTTGTGGGGGGGAGAGGGGCATGAGGACGAGTTGAGCCCCCCTGGATTATAGACTCAGTGGGGAGTCACTGACTTGTTCACAGAGAGAATCTCCCCAGACTCTGACTATGAAGAACAGCAGAATTTGAGAGACACAGTAGTGAGGAAGGGGCTGTAATACATGAGATCCCCGCCAGTAGTGCCTTTTCCCGGTAACTCATGCTTTTTACCATTTTTGAATCCCATCATGTATTTCCACAAATATGCACTAGATGGCAGCGTCGAGCAGACTGATACAAAATCCCTTGAGCAAAACCAGTTAACATGGTAACCGTTTTCTGTATAAGCGTCTTCCTTGATGTTTTATTTTATGAACAAATATAGCTGTTCAGATAATTTTATTACCATTAAAATGCACACAGTTTTATTGGGGCTCACGCAGAGTAAATTCACTTGTCTTCTGGTAGACAAAGGCATCATCAAACTATTGCATAGTAAATAGATATCTGTTGCAAATAAACATATTTACACCTCAATAAAATGTATATATATATATATATAATTTTTTTCCAGACCAACATGGTTAGATATTCAATACCCATTGCGGTGATGCTGTATCTGATTTACAAGGTAAGCAATCCGATCGTTTGTTCCGTTTTAGCAAACTAGGGTCCATGGTTTTAATCCTGTGCTGGTCCCCCCCCCCCCCCCGAAGAGGTCCATCTACGTGTATTAACCCTTGCACTGCCCGTGGAGACGGCCACTGATTGAGCTGCCTGTGCTGAAGCAGGGATATCCTTAATACCTGACCTGTTGGTGGCCCTTGAGGACAGGAGTTGGCCACCCCTGCTGTAATGTGTACAAACCTCACAAGTCTTTTCTCGTGTATCCTGTAGCAGTAATAAAAGGAGCATGTACCCCCAAAGGCGTGAGGGGAGAGGGGAGAGTCGTCTGTGATAGGACGCAGAGATGAAGGCTGCCACCATATGTTGGCTGGTGTCCTAGGACTTCTTATACATTGACTAACGTATAAACAAGCTCCCACGTATAAGCACATGAGAAGTGAAGATTGCTGTTTGATTTTCTGTTCCAGTTTTGGCCGAGAGTAATGGGGGAGCTCTCCGAGTTGCGAGAATTTTATGACCCTGATACAGTGCAGTTAATGAGCTGGATCAAGTAAGCAATGTTTAACTATGTATTTCATATATAATGGTCTAAAACAATGAAGAGTGACTGTGTACGTCCAACAGCCGAAGGAACATTTGCAATCGCCAATGGAGAAACCCGCGCAATGAGGAAGAACTCACCTGTTGGTCGTTACTGTGACTTAGGGACCACTAGGTGTAGTGATGCTTGGTATCATTATGCAACAGAACATGTTCATTTTCAGGTTGGGGAGATTTCGTACTATTGAATAAGAAATGTAGGTAGGGTTGCCAGGTGTCCAGTATTGAACTGGACTGTCCTGTATTTGATCACTGTCCAGTAAAAAATGAGCGCTAATACTGGACATTAGTATTAGGCATAGTGACTTGACCGTAGGGCTGGTGCTAGGGGGCTGGGCAGCTTCCTCTATCTTGATTGGCTGCTACTGGGTAATGCAGCCAATTAGGATGAGGTGTCAGGAGCCTGAGGGTGGAGCCAAGGAGAGGAGGAAACAGCATAGAGTGGAGAGAGGTTGTGTGGGCGGGGGGGAGGGGGCTTGAAGACTGATGTAGAGGGTCTTTCATATTGATCTAGGAGAAAACTCGAGAGACCACTATGGATGAATATTAGATCACGTCCTGCAATCGATTTTAAGACCTCAGAATATACGTCTTCAAATGTGATTAGTGAGTTTAATTCATTAAAAAGGGCCCTCCTCGCTTTTTAACATTTCAGCTTTAATTGTGCAAACAATGACTGCACAGTGCTATTCAAATGACTAAATTGTACCTTCATGGTAGAAAGGCGATGTCCTGAGCACATTCTCCATGCTGGCCATTTTTTCCTTATTCGGAATGGTTTTCTGTGTCATTTCTGTCCCGTGTTATTTCCCGTGTCATTTCTGCCCCGTGTTATTTCCAGTGTCATTTCTGTCCCGTGTTATTTCCCGTGTCATTTCTGTCCCGTGTTATTTCCTGTGTCATTTTTGTCCTGTGTTATTTCCTGTCATTTCTGTCCCGTGTCATTTCTGTCCCGTTATTTCCCGTGTCATTTCTGTCCCGTGTTATTTCCGTCCCGTGTCATTTCCGTCCCGTGTCATTTCCGTCCCGTGTCATTTCCGTCCCGTGTCATTTCCGTCCCGTGTCATTTCCGTCCCGTGTCATTTCCGTCCCGTGTCATTTCCGTCCCGTGTCATTTCCGTCCCGTGTCATTTCCGTCCCGTGTCATTCCCGTCCCGTGTCATTCCCGTCCCGTGTCATTTCCGTCCCGTGTCATTTCCGTCCCGTGTCATTTCCGTCCCGTGTCATTTCCGTCCCGTGTCATCTCCGTCCCGTGTCATCTCCGTCCCGTGTCATTTCCCGTGTCATTTCCCGTGTCATTTCCCGTGTCATTTCCCGTGTCATTTCCCGTGTCATGGATGCGCACTACGCCGCAGGAATTTTGCTGATGACTTTATAATGGCCACAATGAAACGGACCGTTTCATGCAACAACGTTTTCTTGTTTTCCTTGCACATTTATTCTGTGGCTAATTTAATTTAAATAAAACCTTGCTACGGAGAGCACGTCTGTGCCCCGGGGACCTTCACATGGGACCTTTCTGCTTTTTGAATAAAATGTCACTATTTCCTGTGCAAAAATACACATTTGCAATACATACTGTACCTCCTCATTACCTGCCTCCTATAGTCGAGCATACTTCTGCTTTTAACTGCTAAAGCCATGGGGGGAGGGGGGGGTATTTTATCTGGGTGGCGATAAATATGGCGGCCTGCATGCTAGTTTATTTACCCTCATAAACCAATGCATCGACAGATTATGTTTTTTGTAAGTAGATGTTCGTAGGGTTACTACCCAGTTTAGAAATGTGCAAAAATGTTGATGTCGTTTAAGAAGCATCTTTATGCTTTCATTTGTGATTCTTACCTTTGCTTTGGTGACATTTTAGATTTTTTTTTCTAGGTTCATCATACTGTACACGTATAAAACTCTCTCTAGGAAATAATGGTTTTAGTTTCTGTTGATGAGTTAACATACTAACAAGAATTTTTAACTAAGTATAAACATTAATTAGAACTTCTTTTTAAGGTCAAACACCCCACACAATGCAGTATTTGCTGGGAGCATGCAGCTTCTAGCCGGCGTGAAACTGTGCACTGGCAGAGTGTTAACTAACCACCCACATTATGAAGACAAGAGCCTCAGAGAGAGGACAAAACAGGTAGGTTTATTAAGGTAGAATACTGTATAACAGAGTAATTGGTGTAGACCACTAACTCTCTAATCTTCCCAAGTATACTTTATACCGTCTGTATAAAGACCCATACTGTATTTAACGTGCTGTTAAACATGGCTTCCCATTACCTGGAAAGGCGTAGGCTCTATTCATTTGAACGGGAAAGAAATCAACCCTATGAAGGGGAAAGTGGCCTAACGGCGTTTGGAATAGGGACCACAGTCTCCTACTTGCAAAACGTGATGAAATAGATTTTATTTTAAAAGAAAATAAGCACTACTTTTAAAAGGTTGTTTTTTACGATGCTAAATCTCGCCCTGGTCTTTGGTATCATTTTTATATACTTTGATACATAGGTCTGTGAAGGGGTAGTATTTCTAGTAAGTCTTTATCTAGAAAGGTTTATAATTAGTATTAGCAGATAGAATGATTGGATGGATCCAGGTCCCAGGTCACGGCCTCTGAGGATATAACCTGCCCGCCAGCAGGCTCTCACTTCACTAACAAGCAAAACGCACTGAAAGTTTCCCAGGCCTGGAGCGGGAGAGTGACCAGGCCTGGAGCGGGAGAGTGACCAGGCCTGGAGCGGGAGAGTGACCAGGCCTGGAGCGGGAGAGTGACCAGGCCTGGAGCGGGAGAGTGACCAGGCCTGGAGCGGGAGAGTGACCAGGCCTGGAGCGGGAGAGTGACCAGGCCTGGAGCAAGAGAGTGACCAGGCCTGGAGCGGGAAAGTGACCAGGCCTGCAGCGGGAAAGTGACCAGGCCTGGAGCGGGAGAGTGACCAGGACTGGCAGATCTTTTCTCTTACTTTAGTGCAATGACTATATTTCTGCCAACACGGTACACTGAATAAAACCACTCAACTAGAACTCCTCACCCACAGTGGTAATAGACAGGACACAAACCAGCACTTTATTATTAACAAGAATACATGAAACACACACACGGCAAACAGTATGAAACACACACACACAGCAAACACTGTGAAACACACACATAGCAAACACTGTGAAACACACACAGCAAACACTGTGAAATACACACACAGCAAACACTGTGAAACACACACAGCAAACACTGTGAAACACACACAGCAAACACTGTGAAACACACACAGCAAACACTGTGAAACACACACACAGCAAACACTGAACACACACACAGCAAACACTGTGAAACACACAGCAAACACTGTGAAACACACACACAGCAAACACTGTGAAACACACACAGAGCAAACACTGTGAAACACACACACAGCAAACACTGTGAAACACACACACAGCAAACACTGTGAAACACACACACAGCAAACACTGAAACACACACACAGCAAACAGTATGAAACACATTTACAGGCAGTCTTCGCAGCACTAAAAAAATATCTGTTTTAATATATGCAGCCTTTGATTACCTTTTATTGAAAACGAATTACCTAAGCTACCAATCGATTAGTTCTCCAGTGATCGATCATCAGCAAAGATCCTGCTTCCCAGGGTTCACTAAATGGACACTTTTCAGTTTAAATAAATCCTTCAGTTTAACTCAGCAGCTATAATGTATTCTTATATTTCTAAGGTAACATTATCTATTGTTACAGTTTGCAGCTCAAACTGCTGGGAACATTGGCAACAAATGATCACAAACAGGAAAGTGTTACAAAACCCTTGCGCTGCTGGGGAGGTGGGATAAAGACTGCTATAGAAATCAGAGGATGCTCAGTATTGTATTGTATGTCTTTATTTATATAGCGCCATTAATGTACATAGCGCTTCACAGTAGTAATACATGTGGTAATCAAATAAATAACAGATAATATAAATAACAGAGCATGGGAATATGTGCTTTAGACATTAAAGTAACATTAAGGAAGAGTAGTCCCTGCCCCGAGGAGCTTACAGTCTAATTGGTAGGTAGGGAGAACGTACAGAGACAGTAGGAGGGAGTTCTGGTAAGTGCGTCTGCAGGGGGCCAAGCTTTATGTATCATGTGTTCAGAATAGCCACAGTGCTATTCATATGCTTCTTTAAGCAAGTGGGTCTTAAAGGTGGATAGAGAGGGTGCTAGTCGGGTACTGAGGGGAAGGGCATTCCAGAGGTGTGGGGCAGTCAGTGAGAAAGGTTTACGACGGGAGAGGGCTTTAGATACAAAGGGGGTAGAAAGAAGACATCCTTGAGCAGAACACAAGAGTCGGGATGGTGCATAGCGAGAAATTAGGGCTGAGATGTAAGGAGGGGCAGAAGAGTGTAAAGCTTTAAAAGTGAGGAGAAGTATAATAAAACTCATTAAAATGGCATTAAGAGTTGAACAAACAAAAAGAAATGTAAGTATAATCTAATTCTACAGAACTGATTTATTTAAAAAACACATGTAGGAAATTGTATGAATTGCTCCTTTAAGCGAGCATTAATAACGTCTTTACTGCCCGAGGAGAGAACAACGCACTGCGCAGGGGTTAACATGTCTCGTATTTACAAGTTGGAAATCAATTTAAGATAGGGGCGTTTTTTCTCGGCTTTGAATCGCGCTGACAGAAGGTTTGGGATTATTTGACAGGTTTACCAGATATACGCACAGAGATCCCCTGAAGATGTGCACAATACGTTAAGGGCATTTGGGACAGACTATGTGATTTTGGAGGACAGTATATGTTATGAAAGAAGACACGGCCGCGGCTGTCGCCTGCGCGACCTTCTGGATGTCGCTAATGGACATGTAAGTACGCTGTACTCAGGCCTTCTGGTCCTTAACCACCAGTGATGTTACCATTCTGTAACCCAGGGGCTCTCAGCTCCAGTCCTCAAGGCCCCCCAACAGGTCAAGTTTTAAGGATATTGCTGCTTCAGCACAGGTGGCTCATTCGAAGACTGAGCCTCTGAGCTACCTCTGCTGGAGCAGTGACTGATTGAGCCATCTGTGCTGAAGCAGGGATCTCCCTAGTAACTGGCCTATTGGAGGCCCTTGAGGACTGGAGTTGTGCTCCCCTGCACTAGATGAAGTTTGAATTGGGCTTTTTCTTTGGCTTGCAGATATTCAGTTCTTTCGGTGTTTAATGACATAACAGAACAATATCTAAAAAAAAAAAAAGTATATTTTTTCAGGACGTTCACTTGTGCTTTTTGTTCACTCTTGCGACCTTGTTTCCGTGACTTTGCCTGTTCCTTGAAATCTCTAACAGATCATGGACGGGCCAGGGGAAAATGATCCCGATTTGAAGCCTTCGGCCTCCGCTCGTTTCTGCGATGAGATAAAGAAAGACCTGCCGTCCTATTCCACCTACTTCACCAGAGTGTTTAAAAACAAAACCTTTCACGTCTACAGATTAACTGGAAAAGCTGCTGTGAAGTAACTGGACCCTGAGAGAGTATTATTTTTCCATACTTGGGCCAGATCTTGCATTTTTTATTGTGGTATGTTAGTGATTGTAGAGTGGGGTCAATCGTTCGGTGTCATAACATGTAGTGGGCCAACTGGATTCAGCAGTATTATAAATTGATTTCCCTGCCAGTTGTTTCTTAGGATTTGGGCTGCTTTAGAAACCTAGAATCTGTCAGCAGCAGAGGAGACCCGCGTGCCCATTTTATCCTGATTTCACATTTCCGAGCCCTCGTTCTCTTTTATACCTGTAGTATATAGATTCTAACATTTTTTTACCATTTCTTTTTTTTATTTTTCATAATGATATGTGCCAAACCTTTCCAGGCTGCGTGTCTCACTAGGGGACATTGTAGTTCAAACTCTGCGTACTTCTTGTGAGACACTCAGGTTAATGCAGGGGTGGTCAACTCCAGTCCTCGACCCCCCTAACAGGTCAGGTTTTCAGGATATCCTTGCTTCAGCACAGGTGGTTCACTCAGTCTCTGCTTCAGGGCCGGTGGCTCAATCAGTCCCTGCTTCAGCACAGGTGCCGCAATCGGAGCCTCAGTCTTTAACTGAGCCACCTGTGCTGAAGCTGGGATATCCGGAAAACCTGACCTGTTGGGGATGCTTGAGGACTGTAGTTGAGCGCCCCTGGGTTAGTGTACTCGGTGCTGGAGGTGCATGTAGCACACAGCGGAGCACGGCATTGGAAGATGTTAAATCTGCCTGTTTGAGAGGGGTGGGCATTGCTATTCTGCCCTCTGCAGCAGGAAAGGCGTTACATAAAGGTATTAAAGGGAACTATTGCCAAAATAGCAATGCAATAAAACTGCACATACAGCCAGTCTGATTTCTAAAATGTCTTCTTTTTTTAAAACATGATCTGTTTCCTGTGTACTAAACAGTTCTGCGTTTGTACTGTACATTGATAACTTATATTTATTTGTTTTTACAGCTAACTTTACAGAAACGATGTTTGACAGTCTGCACATTTCTTAGCGTTTTTCAGTTGCTTTGGTTGAGAACCATAAATGGCAAATTAACTTTGACATTATTAGCATCTTAACATTGAATTTGTCATCGTTTCAGAGGCAATCCAAGGCGGTGGATTGTGTTTACGAATGTAATTTTTTTTTTATATAGGGGTCTCTGGAGCTGAACCCCGTTAATTTCAGCTCCAGGGACCCCCAGCTTCCGGAGATACCTAGCTGGGAATTAGGTGCTGATTCACAATATGTCCTGTTCAGAGATCTGAGGCCCTGCGGACCAATAGGAAGCCGTGACATCATCGGAGCGGCTTCCTATTGGCCCATCTGACGCGGGTGCTTCAATCTTCAAAACCCGGCTTGCTGAGCCGGAGAACCTACC
The DNA here is from genome assembly GCF_040206685.1 of Ascaphus truei. Taxonomy (NCBI): domain Eukaryota; kingdom Metazoa; phylum Chordata; class Amphibia; order Anura; family Ascaphidae; genus Ascaphus; species Ascaphus truei. The sequence goes on from NC_134501.1 coordinate 4,835,336, forward strand.
TGCACCTACTTCAGAGGCAAGTATCTCCGGAAGTAGGGGGTCCCCAGAGCTGAAATTAATGGTGTTCAGCTATGGAGACCCCCTGCTTCAACCCTATAAAAATTTAAAGACACCATCTTGGATTGCTCCTTTAACTGTCAATCCTCCTCAGTCTGAGGACATTAATTGCATCCTAAGACCTCTAACCTTTGTACTTAAATGGTAACACACTGTAAGACGTTGTGCGCAGTCACAACACCAGCAATGCGGATTCTCTCTGCAGCTACAACCTTCCCGGGGTTTACAGCAACACTTAGCAAAAGGAAAACCAAGTCCATTATATTTTTTCCTTCGATAATTCTGGTGCAGCTTATTTGCACCATTGCGATAGCTGAACCCAGGGGAGGCCAACTCCAGTCCTTAAGGGCCACCAACAGGTCAGGTTTTCAGGATATCCCTGCTTCAGCACAGGTGACTCAATGTAATAAAGTCATAATGACTGAGCCACTAATAGAGCCACCTGTGCTGAAGCAGGGATATCCTGAAAACCTGACCTGTTGGTGGCCCTTGAGGACTGGAGTTGGTCACCCCAGGCTTAGCCACTTTGATAGACAGACAGACAGACCCTCCTAATGATGGACTGCGTGTTAAGCTACATTCCATATCTGTTACAACACATTTAATTAACGCTCATATTATATCATTGACATTTTATATATATTTTTTAGAGGAGGTTTTTAACAAATCCGAATTTAAGCACTTTGCAGCACTACAACAAGTAACTGATATCTCATTTGCACTCCTAAGCAATCTCAAAGCAAGTTACACTGTCTTTTGAGTTTTTTTTACTGTGATGTAGGTTGGGGTATAGTATCCCTGTATTATATGTATGTATTGTATGAGGCATATGCATTCCATTAAAAGGAGCATTTCTATAAGACTGCGTTGGACCTCCGGAAGGCACATGGTTATTCTTGATTTTATGTTTGAAAAAACAGCCAAGTGCCTAGAATTGAATGCCAAATCCTCTAGAAAAACACACTGAAGTATTTGTTCAGCTTCGTAACATTTTGCAGTAATGAGAATGAAATATATTTTCATTGATATGAAACTAAAATAACTACTAATAAAGTATACCATAGTCTGAATTTAATGAAGTCGAGATGTGTTATTAACTTTTCCCAAAGTATTAATTATTTATTTGGGAAGGCAGATCAGGGTTAAAATGTAATTTAAACTAAAACTACATCATACATGTTGATTTCTGCTTTGTGTTTACAATCTGTATTTCTTGCAGTCCATTTGTGAGTAACTTGAATATCTTAATAAAATGCTGAAACCTTTGCATGTGGAATCAAATTTATTGAGATGAAGAAAGGGGGGGGGGTGGTATTGGTCTTGGTCTTTACTAGTTCTAAACCTGTAAGGTCATTCTACGTGTCATTCTATTTTCATTAAAAGCTTTGCCGGTGTCAGTGATGCAGTGTAGAAGTAAGACATGAAGTTATCACATTGTGAAGAGCGTGTTGGCTAGACCGAGCTTCTTTGGGTAGCAGAGCTAGATCACCATTTATTTTTTTTAAGTAAAAGGCCGCCTCCACTTAAGGGAGCATCACCATGCTTTTAAAGTCAGTGTGAAAACAACTACAATTAAATACAATTATTTTGTTACACATGAGACAGACAGGAAAGCCAGAGTTATAATAATAATAAATGGTTGCATTAAATGGACAAAGGTTATATACACATCTGCAAAACGGAATATCTCATGGACATGGTGAAAGGTAGGTACATTGTAATGGCCATATAACCCCTCCTCGCCTGCAATTTTACACATGACGATTCATTATTTAAACGCACAACCTAATTTATACAGGATTTGGTTTAAGGTTCTGATCAGAAACAAGGTGTCATTTTTTACTTATTAAACCAAAACTACAACAATTGCTATGTTTGAGAAAGAAAGTGACAGATACAAGCAGTTGCCACCAAATCAATGTGTGCTTTTTCTTCCAGTATGTGATGATCCATACAAACATAGTTTGGCGGCAGATAAACCAGTCCGCCCATTACCGCTGTAAATCTTAAGATCCTAGTTGATCTTGGCTTTCTTTCGTACGTAGGAAAGCCTTACGTGTCTCCCAAGCATCAGATACACATAAGTATTAGATTACTGAAGTCTCTGTGTGCCAGTGCTGCTGTGTCAGTACACGTCTCACTGCAGATCATCATCTTCCGTATACGAGTAAAGTTTACGGAGATTCCCAAACTTTGGCCCCCACTCTTTCATCTCCTCGTACATCGTATCTTCATCTAATCCAGAGGATGCCAGTGTACTGAGGCTACCAGCTAGTGAATTGTCTCCTTCCATGTCAAAAACCTTTAAGCTGTCACAGGACATAGCCTGCTGGACGTAGAACGCGTCTTGAACTACATCATAGAAATATTGGCCAAAATCCCCACTGGTAAAAGAACAGTTCAGTTTTGATGCAGAGAGTTGTGACATCTCCTTTTGGCTGATGGAAGTATCATAATCGCAGCTTAAGGGAGCACTTAGATGTTGCAGCTTTCTCGTCTTGCTGCAGAGAGAGTGCGTCGGGCTGCTTTGCAGGGACAGCTGGAGTTCAGTCATATTGTAAGCATCCTGCATTGAAGAATCATTCTAATTAAACTTGATCCACAAGTCACATAGTTGTATGTTACAGAAGGCAGTCTGATGTAATGAATCAACTCGCATTAACCTATTCAATGCCAGGCGGGTCTGCAGCATATTGCAGCGCAAAGTACAACCTGTGTGACCTCAACAAAAAGATCTTCAATTTCACATCAACTATTATTTTTCAATAAACTACAGTATGAAGCCACAAGATACTTACGTGGTCCTGCTCCCCACCGCCTTCTTCATTGTAATTAAATATATTTTGTCTGGTATCTTCCAGCTCATCGTTGTATGCAGAGACATGATAGGTGCCTTCATTTAGTCTTTTCTTCCGCTTAAAGTGAATCCATAGGAGAGCTCCGGCGGTCAGAACTACACACAAAGAAACCAATGACAGTGATCTCAGAGAATCAAATAAGATGGAGCATTTTCTCCTCTGGAAAATCAAATTAAACAACCAGTTTATAACACATGCCATTGGTTTCAATTGCTTTACACTCGTTTTGTAGGGTTCATCAGTAGCACTCTTTGCCCCCACCTTTTGTTATAGGGACTATTGGAAAAAGCCACAAGACTTTCCATTCTTTGTGAAATAAATGAGTTAGACCTACTGCAGTTCAAAATATATATTAACAAGCCTTCTATACAGATAGTCATTGTAATCTGGAAAAGACTTCTAAAGGGAGCATTACAGACCAAATTCTCAAATAAAAAGCACCAATAGCTTGATTGCAAGAGATCAGTGGTTCCCCCTAAGGATGCTCTCCAAAACCTGGCACCCCTCCCCTAAAAAGTGGGCATTTTTTAGCACAAACGCACTTAAAACAAATCAATTTCTTCCTTAATCATTAAATATCAAAATCAAAGACTGTTTCAATGTTCATGTTAATAAATTGCATGAAATGCCTAAACCCAACAACCTGAAATACCATACTTTGGCTTTTTAAAATTCATTTAATTCCTCTTGGCGACATTTGGGGGGAATGGACTTTGTAGAAGCCTCTTCGCCGCACCCCAGGGGTGTGCCTGCACCCCTGGTTGGGAACCCCTGAAATAGACTATCACAGGTTGGTGGAAGGACAATGTGATAGCACTGTCCACTTCAAATATTTTCTCTCCATACATAGGGGTAAATTCTATATAGCCCGAAGCAGCCATTGAGGCTGTTGTGGAGCAAACATTTCCATAGACTTTAATGACAACGACCTCCTGGGACCATGTAGAATTTACCCCTATAGAGTCCGAGGTGCCTGTATCTAACACAATCAGATTCGGCACGTGCAGAAAAAGGTATAGGCTCCGTTACTACCTAGAAGTGCCAGGAAGCCAACGCAGACAACAAAGAGAGAGTTGAAGCCCAGGCCCGCATCGAATGCTTCCAGGAGGAGGTCACATGTAATACCAGCATATCCTTCCGAACAGTGGCAAAGGAATTCTGTTGGGGACGGAGACACACAGGTGCCATGCTGGCAGGGACTATCCGCACACACGGTGTAGATGCAATGCTGGGCGGTCATATTCTCGAGAAGCACGTATCCTGGTGGACAGCTGCAGAGAGAAGGTAAAAGATAGAGCACGTTGACACAGTCGTACGAGAGGAGAAACAGCCCCACTTGTCAACATATATTAGGGCGGGCCTTCTCAACTCCTGTCCTCAAGATCTCCCCAACAGGTCAGGTTTTCAGGATATCCCTGCTTCAGCACAGGTGGGCCGAAGACTGAGCTACCTGTACTGAAGCAGAGATATTCTGAAAAGCTGATCTGTTGCTGGCCCTTGAGGACTGGAGTTGTCCAGCCATGTTCTAGTCCATTGCCCTCAATGTAGGATCCATCATTATACTTTCATTGTACCTGCATTCATGCCTCATCCACAGGTCCGTGCAGATAAACTGTTGGTTACAAGGGTTGCTTTTGCAGGCCACAGAAAAGCAGCCAGCGTTCACTCCACGGCTACTTATTACAGACACCCGCTCAGTGGTCTCATTCTCCATAGGAAGTATGTAGTTATTTAATCTTACATCCTTCATGCAACCTAAGGAAAATATCAACAAAATGTGTGTAGTTATGACCAATTAACAATGGATTTCTTCTGTTGTACGATATATATAATATTATGGGATCTCATTAAAATTCATTATGTGGATAATGGCATTCAAACACATACAGCAGGGCCTTAGGGTTGCCAGGTGTCCAGTATCGCACTGGACTGTCCTGTATATGGACACACTGACCAGTAAAAAAATAGAGGTAATACTGGACATGTATGTGTCCAGTATTACCCCTCTGGACACAGTGACCTCCTGGCTTGAGGGCCGCGGGATTTCCCCGAGCAGGGAGAGAGCATGGCTGCTGCTAGGGGGCTGGGCAGCTTCCTCCGTCCTGATTGGCTGCTGCTGAGTAATACAGCCAATCAGGAGGAGGTGTCAGGAGCCTGGGGCCAAAGAGAGGAGGAAACAGCATGGAGCGGAGAGAAGTGCGAGGGGTGTGTGTGTGTGTGTGTGTGTGTGTGTGTGTGTGTGTGTCTAATAGCGCGTTTAAAATCAGATGCATTGTAAGGAACCCCAACCCTCTCTAATAGCGCGTCTGAGATCAGATGCATTGTAAGGAACCCCAACCCTCTCTAATAGCGCGTCTAAGATCAGATGCATTGTAAGGAACCCCAACCCTCTCTAATAACGTGTCTGAGATCAGATGCATTGTAAGGAACCCCAACCCTCTCTAATAGCGCATCTGAGATCAGATGCATTGTAAGGAACCCCAACCCTCTCTAATAGCGCGTCTGAGATCAGATGCATTGTAAGGAACCCCAACCCTCTCTAATAGCACGTCTGAGATCAGATACATTGTAAGGAACCCCAACCATCTCTAATAGCGCGTCTGAAAACAGATACATTGTAAGGAACCCCAACCCTCTCTAATAGCACGTCCGAGATCAGATGCATTGTAAGGAACCCCAACCCTCTCTAATAGCGCGTCCGAGATCGGATGCATTGTAAGGAACCCCAACACTCTCTAATAGCGTGTCTGAGATCAGATACATTGTAAATTCTTCTGTATTTGATACAATTTTCAAATGACCAGAAAATTGCAGGGAACCCTTTAGGAATGACCGGGGACCCCTGGTTCAAAAACACTGTTCTAGGGCTCTGATAAGCCTTTTACACAGTTGATTAATCAACCCATAACTGTTTATATCAGAGATATTGTCCAGGTTTAAGCCGACGAGTCCGAAAGAGTTACAATTATGAGAGTTTAACACTTACCTTGGAAACTCTGTTTTTGGGAGTTATTACTTCCAAGGAATATGCTGCTGGGATCAACTCTAATTTCTTTGTATACTCCACGTGCTTCTGTAATTTCTCTCTGTTCATCTCCTTCATTAATGCGCAGAGTGAATTCATTCTGCATCCTTTCCAAGCTGATTGCATTCCACTCCCCAGTGTCAATGTTATGATCCGGAAGTGTGACTGTATAATCACCATCGCCAACATTATAGGAAACTGCTAGTAGCCCCTGCAAAACCTAAGGAAAGAAGGATTACAAACACTCAGTGTCTTGTGTATCTGTTTGCATGTGTTTGTCCTTATTTTGTATGTCGTTCTGCTCACGTGATGTAAATCATTCTGTTCTCCCATTGTACCGCACTGTGGAATATGTTGGCACTTAATAAATAAACTGTAATAATAATAATGCTGAAATAATCCAATCCTCCTATTTTCATGCTGCATATCTTATATCAAAAGCAAGGCTAACAAAGTTGCCCCATATAAAGACATATAGCTGAATACACCATTTATTGGTCAACCTGACATAATAACTTTGTAACACTCAAGATATCACTGGCATTACATATATTCTTAGATTGTTAGCTCTTTGGGGCAGGGACTCCTTTTCCTAATGTTACTTTTATGTCTGACGCACTTATTCCCATTATTATGCCACGTGTGTTACTGCTGTGAGGTGCTATGTACATAGATGGTGCTAAACAAATGAAGATATACACACACATACTGTTGTTCTTTAAAAACTTGACATGCAAAGTACTAAGCCGTGTGTCTCCTCACACCGCACCGTTTGTGTGAGGATTCCCTGATCTGATTACCTGCAGGTGAATGTATTCAGTTGTGTCTCTCGAAGACAAGCTCAGGATGAGGCTGTGTGCTTGGCGTGTTCTTACCAGGGCATGAAAACGTGTCCTTTGTGTAGGAAGCACGTCAGGAAACAGATAATGAATATAACTTCCTGTCTGAAAGAAGTGCTCCTTTGCATCTACAAAAAACAATGAAAAACACAGGGGGGGGGGAATTAACACGTTAAATGTGAAATACATAGTTAGAGAGTTACAGACACGTTACACGGAGGAAACGTGAAGAGGAGTCCTGGGAGATTTAGCAAGTTGTGTAACTTATCTTGGTCTGCAAAAGGTATAAAACCTTCAATAAATCAAAACAATATATATATATATATATATATATATATATATATATATATATATATATATATATATATACTGTAGCACTCTCTGTAGGGTATAAATAAGGTTTTAATCCATTAAGCAAGGATAAGGGGTCAAATACAGAAAAAGGGAAGTGACATTTATCAGACAGATAATTCAGTTCATTTAGGTGAGCACCTCCCTTGCATTATATTGTCTCAATTTACGGAAATTGTTTTATGGTGTATATATATATATATTTGCACATTTCAGCTATTCAGAACCTATACTATATCTTATATTCCACCAATAACTTAGCAACAGAGCAAACAGCAGCACCCAATGAACCCCCACTGTACGTCCCGGCGTATCTTATTCTGTAGTCTTAGTGCTGGAAAACGAAGGTCTCTCAAATGTATTATTCAGCTTGTTATGGGTTATCCAGGTTAATGCTGCGTTACAGTTTCAAACACGTGCAGATATTCACTTAGGTGGTAAAAATCCATTCATACCGTTTCCGCAATCATGTCCATTGTAACCCGGTGAACAGCCACAGCTGGATGAGCCAGGTTCTCCCGCACATCTGGCATGAAGCTCACATGATAACGGTGATGATGATGGGTCAGTGTTTTTACAAGCTTTATCCTTCGTTGCACATCCTGGGGAGCTATCAATGGCCTCCAATGGGGCTCCGAGGTCAAACATCTTTGTTATAAAGAAAACGTTGTTTTTTTATTCATTCCTTGCATTAAAACTAATCTATAATTATCCAATCTCGTCACACGTCAATAAGATTGTGTCTTGGAGGAGTCAAATGATATAGGAATTGATGATCTAATTATTTCTGCAGTAAAGTCAGATCATCTATCTATAGAAAACAAATTTAAAACCAGCCTTACCGTTTAATGTACAGTAGTGTATGTATTGTAACTATACAAATGTGAATCCACACTCAGAACAATATGACACGTACGGCGGTTTTATGTACAATCCACATTGTATTGTTTCAATGCATTGTCTTGTATATAACTTCTGAGACCCACCTCCATCACTGACTACTGAGAAGGCGCGGCTCAGTGAGTAAAGACATTAACTGCAGACAGTAAAGACACAGAGTTTGAATCAGGGGTTCGATTCCCGGGGTCAGCTCCTTGTGACCCTGGGCAAGACACTTTATATCCCTGTGCCTCAGGTACCAAAATCATAGAGTGTGAGCTCATCTGCGCAGGGGCTGTGTCTGTAACATTCCTGTGTGCTGCGCACTATACTGTAATTGTGACGCGCTTTGAGTCCCATTGGGAGAAAAGTGATATATGAAATATAAACTTGTTATTATTACTACAAGTATTCTATGCATAAGGTTTTATTGAACACGAAACAGGGGAACAAGTGAACACAACTCTATTAGCTATGCTAAGCACATAATGTAAGTTATATCGCTGAATTGAAACATTACACAGCAAACTCGTTATCAGAGAAAGAGTATGATTGAGGTTGAAGCTGCAGAGCTATAAAAGGTCTTTTACTAACGTGCTTATCCAGAATGACATTGCGAAGACAGCCTTTAAAATGCTTGTGTTGCAGGTGCGGATATGAATAAGGAATTGATTCCTTGACGCCACCCAACTGTAGAACAGAATGTAGTCTCCAATTCCTGCAAAGAAAATGATGTGTTTAATTTTATGTAAAACACAAATAAATGCAAAATCAACTCTAAACACATTGTAATGAGAAATGCAGCCGGGATGGCTCCGTGCTGCGGGAAGCGAGATATTCCCACTTGGCAGGGGACTGAGAACCGTGCATAGGATCCTCAGTCACAATCATCTCTGACGTTAAAACCCAGAAACGATTGTTGGTGTCGTGACCCGGGAATGGGCGGGTCTTGTGTCTCACGTTCTACTTAAATCCAGAACGCGACATTTGGTGGCGGACGTTTCCCAGCAACCACGTGCCTGCCGGCGTACGGCCGCTGATGGACCCTCCACCCCAGCCGAACCGCCACTGAAACCTCCGGCGCCGGCCGCTTCTAAGGTAAGTTTTACTGTTAGGGTAAGGGGTTAATTTAAGGCGGGTTAATTTAGGGTAAGTGCTTCGGGTAGTGGGTTCTAGGTTAAGGGCTTAAGGTAGGGGTTTAGCGTCAAAGTGGCTGGTGGCGACAAGTCTCAGTGGCGGGGTGAGTTACGGCGGGGTGAATTGCAGCGTGCGCTGGCGGTCATTTGGCTGCAACCAAATGTCCTAGATCGGGTTCAATCCTTTACTATTCAACAATTCCATTTGTGGGTCTCCAACCTCCTACCTAATTACTCGGCCTGACACTCCCTACACTGTAATATGATGCGCACTTAGCCAAGTAGCTTCCACATATCTGGCGATATTAATGCTACGTCATGCAGGATTAAAATGTCTGGTTTTAATGCCAAGAATGCTTCAATACATGGATCTGTGTGTATATTATATATACAGTACCTTCTGTCTTGGAGAACCAGCCCAATAACCTCACAACTTGAGCGATCTTCGGTTAAGAGTCTCTTCCCAACGCCCTCCTTCTCTGATATAATCGATGAGCTACAGCGGTCTAGAGTGAAATGAACGGCCTGTGCAGGAGGACGAGATAGACTGTAATTCAATGTACTAACCCAGGGGTTCTCAAGTCCAGTCCTCCAGACCCGCCAACAGGTCAGGTTTTCAGGATATCCCTGCTTCAGCACAGGTGGCTCAATCAGTCTTCAACTGTTGGTGGGGGTCTTCAAGACTGGAGTTGAGCATGCCTGGACTAACATTGCATCACATGGAGCAGAAGCGCTAATAATGTCACCCATAAGCCAGCAGACCTAAGGCCTTTGCAGATAGCTCGTAAGAACGAAAGAATCGCAACGACGCAAAATACACATAGGGTGACATAGGGTGACATAGGGTGCACTAAGTGGCTTTGGGAAAATCCAGAATAGTGCATATACTAGAAAATGTGGCTCTGGGTGTATCAAGAACTCTGAATTTGTAGCTGTAATTAGTAATTGGCTCGAAAAAGGACATTTGGGGAGGAACTCACCTTTTTCCTCATTCTCACGTCAATGTGATGCCACTTCCCATCGGAGACATTCACAGCCTTCGGGAACTGAAGTTCTAGGGTGCTAGATTCCTGGTTGATCTTCAGGATCGGAACACAGTTTGAAATTTCTTATCGGGAAAGAATCAAAAAGTGTTTCTTTAATCTTTAGTCGTCACTATACCAGGTTCTGCCCAAATAGTGGAGAACTACTTGTGACATTCAGTGTGCGGATCCAAAGGTCAGAGATCTTAAAGGTACATTTTGTTATCCTCGGATTTAGTGTTATAATTACATAAATGAGAAGTTTTATGTTTAAAGACTTAAAATGTTGAATGAAACAATACACTATTCCGGGTGAAATCAAGGATTTTAGACAATTAGAAATGGGCACATTTTTTTGGCGGAGTTGGACCCGCAGCGGATTGTCCGGTTCCGATTCTGGTTCCTTTGGTCCGCGGAACAATCTCAAAAAGGGCAATTCACGTTTTGTGGATTTTGTATTATTATTACCAATACACTCCACGGATTCCCCAACCCGTGGACGGAACTGCAGAAATCCGCCAACGGCTTGTATCCAGTGGTGGATTGTGAATAATTTGCACAGATTAAAACGACCAAATACGTCCGCGTATTTTACACCGCAAAACGGATTTTTGGGCGGGAAATGTGAGAAAATCCAGGAAACGGATTTGGGTGAGTTCTCCCGTCTCTATAGAAAATTTATCCCTGCAAAGTAACTCAGACACAATACAACACCAGCCATTAAACTAGACATCTTTTTAGAAAGGAAAGGTATACAGAGATATACCAAATAAGTAAACATGGGAAGGATTCTGATCCAGGGAGTCATCTGATTGCCAATTCTTGGGGTCAGGAAGGAATTTACTTTTCCTCTTATGAGACAGAATTGGATGACGTGTCACTGGGGTTTTTTTGTTTGCCTTGATCAATAAACCATAAATACTAATATAGGATAAACATCTGTCATCTATATTTAGCATAGGTTGAAATCGATAGACATATGTCTTTTTTCAACCTCATCTACTATGTAACTATGCAGAAATAAAGGCACATGAAGGCATATAATTATATATGGTGTGAAAAGTAAATCTATCAGTTTGATGTAAAAATTATGTTTGTGATAGATAACAAAATGGGTAACAGATCGATGGACCAAATCCAAGGGGAACTGGTGAATTAAATAATTGCTAGTAAACAAAATATTATTCTTAAAAATACCTATTGCGATGGCGCTCTGTGCATTTCCAGGAGGCTGATTGTACAAAGGGCCGCTGTATAATAAAAGTCCGCCAGGTGCATCAGTTATAAACTCCAGGGAGAGATGACTGTCCGAGCAAAGTCTGATGGGTGGAAACCGAGCATAGCCACTTCCAAGGAAAGCACGTCGCGTCTGCTGGCAAACAGGCCCCGAGAACAGAGACAAACAGCGGCATCTGGACACAGACGTCAAAAGGAAAATCCAAGACAAAACACGTGAACACGCTAATAATCAAAAAGATAGGCCCAAAGCAGATCTTTACTGCGGGCATGTTAAATCTCACTCACCAAGTCTTACCTCTGCTGATACGTTCTCACTGTGAAATGTCAGAATCTTTCCCTTAAATATAACGTATGGCCCAGAAACCCAAAATGATGGTTATTTATGGGATGGGTCCCGAATCTTTTGACAAAGTTCATGTATTTATAAACACAGATGCAAAAAGCCCTTTAGCAGAGATCTTTAATGGAGGCGCGTTAAAGGCAGCTGAACTGCGCTCATCTCAGCCCCAGGAACCCCCTGTTTCCCGAGATACTATATATATATCTATAGGCTTGTAACATTTGGCGTTATTGGCTGTAGCACTTTGCTGGCCTCTTGTGCACTATATAGAATGAATGCTTTTATCTAACAACATGTTCATGGAGTGTCTCAAAATGGGGTACAATTACACAATTACACAATTACACAATTACACAATTACACAATTACACAATTACACAATTGACATTAGTTGACATAACAGCTGCCATATATATAAATGATATATATATAAAATGATTTGATAGATAGATAGATAGATAGATAGATAGATAGATAGATAGATAGATAGATAGATAGATAGATAGATAGATAGATAGATAGATAGATAGATAGATAGATAGATAGATAGATAGATAGATAGATATAAATTATCCCTGTCACTAATATTGCAAACAAAAGTTCAGTAGCTCTTAAAATTAATTATCGTAGAGCTCAGGAAAGGTCACAAATTGTTGTTTACTTTTGTTTATTTTAACATACATTGTCCTTCTGTATTTCCTTAGATTAGCACACAATGGCCCATATTGATAAGCAGAGTTTCGCCTTCCAGTGCAACTTGTGGCCTATTCCCTGGAATGCGCTGTAAGGCGTCTTCCAGCGCCACTAAGGTGTCTTATCGCCTAGAGCTACTTAGTACAGACGGCCCAATTTACTTTGGTCTTTTATTGTTTGTTGTTAGAATTATATGCAAATAAGTCATATTTCTAATATTTGAACAGCGTACCTGTAACCGTTCCGTGTGTCTACACAGGTTCCACCATTCAGGCAAGGATTTGGGAGCAGAGAGGAGCAGGACTGATTAACCCGTTCCATAGCTGGACATCTGCAAACCGTGTTTATGGCGTGGGTGTTGGAAACAAAAGAAATACTCCCCTCATCCACAAGTGTTGGGAAATCACCGACAGCGCCATAGTTGATGCAACCGCTGCCATTTCCACAGCCCGCCCTGACACATACATCAAAATCTTCCTGGGACATTTCTGCCCCCAAAACCCACTGGATCTGAGGTCAAATGCAGGAAACAGAACCAGTAAATTGGAGGGAATAAAAGCATTCTGCTTAGTGATATTTAAGGAAGAACACGTGGTCTTGAACGTTAACGCACAAAAGTGTCACTGAATGGTATGCAATGCTATTTAGCAGCGTATTCGTTAGTATAATAAATGACAACATTCATTTTTCATGCAATTTAGTGACATTCCAGTTTGATAAATGATTCGTATACCTATTGTAAGATTGAGTGATTAGACAATGATACCTTCTTCTGGTTAGTTTTTGTATTTATTAATTTGTATTTGAAGCAGTAGTTGAAATTCCATGAATATGAACATAATGTGACATGTCATTTGTGGTGAGTATGTGACTTCTTATTTAATGCTGAGGTCCTGGAACTATTCCTGGATCACTCAGCCCAATTAACTGGCTTTTCGCGGCTAACTATAAAACCCTTTATCCACCTGTTAAAATCCATGGAGAAGGATGTTTCTACTGGTAAAGGACAGGGCCACCGTGTGAAATGAACATGAGAAACCTTCCAAAGGTCTTTACAGTGGAGACAATTCTATTTTCCGCGAGGACTGCAGAAAATAGAGATACTCGGGCAAGTGCAAAACCTCATGCAGAATTTAATACGGGACCCTACTCAAAACGGGAAAAGCTGCCTTAAATCAGATGATATAGTACAATTGTAACTTCTGTACATATAGATACTGTAGGAGCTGTTAGTGTACAAATAAAACAAAACAAATTGACTAAATAAATGTAGTTTTGTTGTAGACCAGGAGTGGGCAACTCCAGTCCTCAAGGGACACAGACAGGTCAGGGTTTCAGGATATTCCTGCTTCAGCACAGGTGGCTCAGTCTTTGACTGAGCCACTGATTAAGCCACCTGTGCTGAAGCATGGATATCCTGAAAACCTGACCTGTCGGTGTCCCTTGAGTACCAAAGTTGCCCACCACTGTTGTAGACGGTGATACCGTACAATGAACTAACGATAATTCTTGGTAGATGAAATCATGGTGCACAGAGCTTGATAGCTCACAGGTCTCTCTGCCCGGTGCACTGTGCGGTTACCACAGCTCTGCAATAAGAGCGTACGTTACCTTGTCTCTGTGAGCGTTTAGCGCACTCTGCAATAAGAGCGTACGTTACCTGGTCTCTGTGAGCGCTTATCGCACTCTGCAATAAGAGCGTACGTTACCTTGTCTCTGTGAGCGTTTATCGCACTCTGCAATAAGAGCGTACGTTACCTGGTCTCTGTGAGCGTTTAGCGCACTCTGCAATAAGAGCGTACGTTACCTGGTCTCTGTGAGCGCTTATCGCACTCTGCAATAAGAGCGTACGTTACCTTGTCTCTGTGAGCGTTTATCGCACTCTGCAATAAGAGCGTACGTTACCTGGTCTCTGTGAGCGTTTATCGCACTCTGCAATAAGAGCGTACGTTACCTGGTCTCTGTGAGCGCTTATCGCACTCTGCAATAAGAGCGTACGTTACCTGGTCTCTGTGAGCGCTTATCGCACTCTGCAATAAGAGCGTACGTTACCTTGTCTCTGTGAGCGCTTAGCGCACTCTGCAATAAGAGCGTACGTTACCTGGTCTCTGTGAGCGTTTATCGCACTCTGCAATAAGAGCGTACGTTACCTGGTCTCTGTGAGCGCTTATCGCACTCTGCAATAAGAGCGTACGTTACCTGGTCTCTGTGAGCGCTTATCGCACTCTGCAATAAGAGCGTACGTTACCTTGTCTCTGTGAGCGCTTATCGCACTCTGCAATAAGAGCGTACGTTACCTTGTCTCTGTGAGCGCTTATCGCACTCTGCAATAAGAGCGTACGTTACCTTGTCTCTGTGAGCGTTTAGCGCACTCTGCAATAAGAGCGTACGTTACCTTGTCTCTGTGAGGGCTTAGCGCACTCTGCAATAAGAGCGTACGTTACCTGGTCTCTGTGAGCGCTTATCGCACTCTGCAATAAGAGCGTACGTTACCTTGTCTCTGTGAGCGTTTATCGCACTCTGCAATAAGAGCGTACGTTACCTTGTCTCTGTGAGCGCTTATCGCACTCTGCAATAAGAGCGTACGTTACCTTGTCTCTGTGAGCGTTTATCGCACTCTGCAATAAGAGCGTACGTTACCTTGTCTCTGTGAGCGCTTATCGCACTCTGCAATAAGAGCGTACGTTACCTTGTCTCTGTGAGCGTTTATCGCACTCTGCAATAAGAGCGTACGTTACCTTGTCTCTGTGAGCGTTTATCGCACTCTGCAATAAGAGCGTACGTTACCTTGTCTCTGTGAGCGTTTATCGCACTCTGCAATAAGAGCGTACGTTACCTTGTCTCTGTGAGCGCTTATCGCACTCTGCAATAAGAGCGTACGTTACCTTGTCTCTGTGAGCGCTTATCGCACTCTGCAATAAGAGCGTACGTTACCTTGTCTCTGTGAGCGCTTATCGCTCTCTGCAATAAGAGCGTACGTTACCTTGTCTCTGTGAGCGTTTAGCGCGCTCTGCAATAAGAGCGTACGTTACCTTGTCTCTGTGAGCGTTTATCGCACTCTGCAATAAGAGCGTACGTTACCTTGTCTCTGTGAGCGCTTATCGCACTCTGCAATAAGAGCGTACGTTACCTTGTCTCTGTGAGCGCTTATCGCACTCTGCAATAAGAGCGTACGTTACCTTGTCTCTGTGAGCGCTTATCGCTCTCTGCAATAAGAGCGTACGTTACCTTGTCTCTGTGAGCGTTTAGCGCGCTCTGCAATAAGAGCGTACGTTACCTTGTCTCTGTGAGCGTTTAGCGCGCTCTGCAATAAGAGCGTACGTTACCTTGTCTCTGTGAGCGCTTATCGCACTCTGCAATAAGAGCGTACGTTACCTTGTCTCTGTGAGCGTTTATCGCACTCTGCAATAAGAGCGTACGTTACCTTGTCTCTGTGAGCGCTTATCGCACTCTGCAATAAGAGCGTACGTTACCTTGTCTCTGTGAGCGCTTATCGCACTCTGCAATAAGAGCGTACGTTACCTTGTCTCTGTGAGCGCTTATCGCACTCTGCAATAAGAGCGTACGTTACCTTGTCTCTGTGAGCGCTTATCGCACTCTGCAATAAGAGCGTACGTTACCTTGTCTCTGTGAGCGCTTATCGCACTCTGCAATAAGAGTGTACGTTACCTTGTCTCTGTGAGCGTTTATCGCACTCTGCAATAAGAGCGTACGTTACCTTGTCTCTGTGAACGTTTAGCGCACTCTGCAATAAGAGCGTACGTTACCTTGTCTCTGTGAACGTTTAGCGCACTCTGCAATAAGAGCGTACGTTACCTTGTCTCTGTGAGCGCTTATCGCACTCTGCAATAAGAGTGTACGTTACCTTGTCTCTGTGAGCGTTTATCGCACTCTGCAATAAGAGCGTACGTTACCTTGTCTCTGTGAACGTTTAGCGCACTCTGCAATAAGAGCGTACGTTACCTGGTCTCTGTGAGCGCTTATCGCACTCTGCAATAAGAGCGTACGTTACCTTGTCTCTGTGAGCGCTTATCGCACTCTGCAATAAGAGCGTACGTTACCTTGTCTCTGTGAGCGCTTATCGCACTCTGCAATAAGAGCGTACGTTACCTTGTCTCTGTGAGCGCTTATCGCACTCTGCAATAAGAGCGTACGTTACCTTGTCTCTGTGAGCGCTTATCGCACTCTGCAATAAGAGCGTACGTTACCTGGTCTCTGTGAGCGCTTATCGCACTCTGCATGATCTCCGCTTTGTAATAAGCCAAAGAACCGAGAACTGCAAATCGCATCTCTGCCTGGTCTCCTGCAGTGTTCATCAGGCTGAAGATATGGACATTATTGGGCTGAGCAGGTGCCACTTCTGCCAGGAACTTCTGCAACTTGTCAAGTCGACTTACTCCAAATTCATCCTTTCGTATGAACTCTTCTGCAGTGATATCTGAGAACATGTGGTAGGCTTTCATTACATTGTACATATTATCACATAGTGTACAAACGCAAAGGATAAACAGGGCACCATGTATTTACACTATGGTGCATAATATATAGGTTTCACCGTATTCTAGAATGCTCTACAGCACTTCTGTGCATTAAGTCAGAGGATCTCAACTCCAGTCCTCAAGACCCTCTCAACAGGTCAGGTTTTCAGGATATCCCTGCTTCAGCACAGGTGGCACCTGTGCTGAAGCAGGGATATCCTGAAAACCAGACCTGTTGGGGGGGTCTTGAGGACTGTAGGTGAGAACCTCTGCATTAAGTGATGAAGATGCACCCAGCCTACGGACTGGCCTCCAGCACTGCTGCTGTTGTATGTTAATATTTCTGCTTTGCACATTATTGCTTTTGGTACTGTGCTACTCCCAACCACAGGCAGCATTGTTAGACACCAATGGTTAAGATACAACATGAAGTAAGATGACTGAGGGCCATGTGTCCGCACCTCTGTAAAAATGAGAGTATGATCAAAGAGAAAATATCACATTCAAAGCAGCTTTTCTATGTGTTCCTCTGATAAATCTGGTGTTTTAATTCCCCACTTTTGCAGCGATTTGGGAGCTGAATTAAAATTCAATTGGTGTTAAAAAGTTAAAGACGATGGAGAACAGTTGATCTGAAACAAGCATAAACTGCACGAGATAACAGAAAATGAAATGACCGGTACATGTTACCCTTCCACCACTTTGTAGACTAGGACCAAATAAGCCAATATCTGGTGCCCGGTTACCCTGCCTAATCCTTGCACATGTTACTTGTTCTACTTTAGAAATATATCAATGAGACTATAAATGGCTGCAGAGGATCTGAACAGCCTGTATGATAAATTATTCAGGATCTCCAGACGGTTCTACATCTGGAAGAGACACTTTTATTCATCGGCTATTCATTTTGATTTTGTTTCCATGATTGATTAGATTTGCGCCAATCTTGTGTCAGAGAAAAACATTATCCACTTCCTGACAGCCCAGTCAATACTAGAGATTTATGGTGTCGGTTAGGGTTCAATGGGGGAACTACCGTATCCGCAGCCAGTTCGGCTGCACTAGGACCCACCACCTCTGGGGGCCCATCCTCCACGCGTCTCAACACTGTTTCAGCGCTTATTTTTGCAGCCGAAAGAGTGTTCCGGCATTTCTAGAGGCCCCCCTCTCTATACACCGCCTCCCTGGGCCCAACCTGAGGTGCGGGGTTTAACATAGCGACAGCCCACCCATGTGATCTTAACACAGACGTTAGGCCTAACTTCCACAATCACCGCCTGGGTAGGCTCGATCCGTCGCCGCCACAGCGTAAGGACCCGCTCCACAGGGAGGACCCCGGGGGGAAGGGGGCCTTTTTTTACGTGCACTGGAGCCCACCATTGACAAGTTCCGCCCCTGTTAGAGTTAATCCCCTTTTTAACAAGGACCTAATTTTCATCCCTTTATCTGTGGCAATTATCTGAGGAAGGGCTGTGTCCCCGAAACGTCATTTGGGCTGCTACAAGCAACTAAAACTGTGTGCCTCTGTCTTTTGCGTGTTGTACCATGTCTATGCCCTCAGTTGGAACATTGGGGATTTGATGGGTTGGCTGGCACCAGGACTTTTATACTGTTCATCTTTTTGGCAATTGGTGTGCCTCTGCCTATCTATATACTTCATTTGTTGAGCATAAGAGGCCTGACTTTAGAATGCAAATGGAATAAGAGAAGGACTGGGGTCCAGATGTCTTCCCTATAAAACACAGCTGAAATAAGTTAGGAATATCCTGCAGTGTACATCACTTACTAGCTAGTCTCAGAGACACAGCGTTGTGGATGCAGTGCACATCACTTACTAACTAGTCTTAGAGACACAGCGTTGTGGATGCAGTGTACATCACTGACTTGCTAGTCTTAGAGACACAGCGTTGTGGATGCAGTGCACATCACTTACTAGCTAGTCTCAGAGACACAGCGTTGTGGATGCAGTGTACATCACTGACTTGCTAGTCTTAGAGACACAGCGTTGTGGATGCAGTGCACATCACTTACTAGCTAGTCTCAGAGACACAGCGTTGTGGATGCAGTGCACATCACTTACTAGCTAGTCTTAGAGACAC
This sequence comes from Ascaphus truei, assembly GCF_040206685.1. Classification (NCBI taxonomy): domain Eukaryota; kingdom Metazoa; phylum Chordata; class Amphibia; order Anura; family Ascaphidae; genus Ascaphus; species Ascaphus truei. The sequence goes on from NC_134501.1 coordinate 4,854,352, forward strand.
AGCGTTCTGGATGCAGTGTACATTACTTACTAGCTAGTCTTAGAGACACAGCGTTCTGGATGCAGTGTACATCACTTACTAGCTAGTCTCAGAGACACAGCGTTGTGGATGCAGTGCACATCACTTACTAGCTAGTCTTAGAGACACAGCGTTGTGGATGCAGTGCACATCACTTACTAGCTAGTCTCAGAGACACAGCGTTGTGGATGCAGTGTACATTACTTACTAGCTAGTCTCAGAGACACAGCGTTGTGGATGCAGTGTACATTACTTACTAGCTAGTCTCAGAGACACAGCGTTGTGGATGCAGTGTACTGTACATCACTTACTAGCTAGTCTCAGAGACACAGCGTTGTGGATGCAGTGTACATCACTTACTAGCTAGTCTCAGAGACACAGCGTTGTGGATGCAGTGTACATCACTTACTAGCTAGTCTCAGAGGCACAGCGTTGTGGATGCAGTGCACATCACTTACTAGCTAGTCTCAGAGACACAGCGTTGTGGATGCAGTGTACATTACTTACTAGCTAGTCTCAGAGACACAGCGTTGTGGATGCAGTGCACATCACTTACTAGCTAGTCTCAGAGGCACAGCGTTGTGGATGCAGTGTACATCACTTACTAGCTAGTCTCAGAGACACAGCGTTGTGGATGCAGTGTACATTACTTACTAGCTAGTCTCAGAGACACAGCGTTGTGGATGCAGTGTACATTACTTACTAGCTAGTCTCAGAGGCACAGCGTTGTGGATGCAGTGTACATCACTTACTAGCTAGTCTTAGAGACACAGCGTTGTGGATGCAGTGTACATTACTTACTAGCTAGTCTCAGAGACACAGCGTTGTGGATGCAGTGTACATTACTTACTAGCTAGTCTCAGAGACACAGCGTTGTGGATGCAGTGCACATCACTTACTAGCTAGTCTCAGAGGCACAGCGTTGTGGATGCAGTGTACATTACTTACTAGCTAGTCTCAGAGACACAGCGTTGTGGATGCAGTGTACATTACTTACTAGCTAGTCTCAGAGACACAGCGTTGTGGATGCAGTGTACATTACTTACTAGCTAGTCTCAGAGACACAGCGTTGTGGATGCAGTGCACATCACTTACTAGCTAGTCTCAGAGGCACAGCGTTGTGGATGCAGTGTACATTACTTACTAGCTAGTCTCAGAGACACAGCGTTGTGGATGCAGTGTACATCACTTACTAGCTAGTCTCAGAGACACAGCGTTGTGGATGCAGTGCACATCACTTACTAGCTAGTCTCAGAGACACAGCGTTGTGGATGCAGTGTACATCACTTACTAGCTAGTCTCAGAGACACAGCGTTGTGGATGCAGTGTACTGTACATCACTTACTAGCTAGTCTCAGAGACACAGCGTTGTGGATGCAGTGTACATCACTTACTAGCTAGTCTCAGAGACACAGCGTTGTGGATGCAGTGTACATTACTTACTAGCTAGTCTCAGAGGCACAGCGTTCTGGATGCAATGCACATCACTTACTAGCTAGTCTCAGAGGCACAGCGTTGTGGATGCAGTGCACATCACTTACTAGCTAGTCTCAGAGGCACAGCGTTGTGGATGCAGTGCACATTACTTACTAGCTAGTCTCAGAGACACAGCGTTGTGGATGCAGTGTACATTACTTACTAGCTAGTCTCAGAGACACAGCGTTGTGGATGCAGTGCACATCACTTACTAGCTAGTCTCAGAGGCACAGCGTTGTGGATGCAGTGTACTGTACATCACTTACTAGCTAGTCTCAGAGACACAGCGTTGTGGATGCAGTGTACTGTACATCACTTACTAGCTAGTCTCAGAGACCCAGCGTTGTGGATGCAGTGTACATCACTTACTAGCTAGTCTCAGAGACACAGCGTTGTGGATGCAGTGTACATTACTTACTAGCTAGTCTCAGAGACACAGCTTTGTGGATGCAGTGTACATCACTGACTTGCTAGTCTTAGAGACACAGCGTTGTGGATGCAGTGCACATCACTTACTAGCTAGTCTCAGAGGCACAGCGTTGTGGATGCAGTGTACATTACTTACTAGCTAGTCTCAGAGACACAGCGTTGTGGATGCAGTGCACATCACTGACTTGCTAGTCTTAGAGACACAGCGTTGTGGATGCAGTGCACATCACTTACTAGCTAGTCTCAGAGACACAGCGTTGTGGATGCAGTGTACATCACTTACTAGCTAGTCTCAGAGACACAGCGTTGTGGATGCAGTGCACATCACTTACTAGCTAGTCTCAGAGACACAGCGTTGTGGATGCAGTGTACATCACTTACTAGCTAGTCTCAGAGACACAGCGTTGTGGATGCAGTGTACATCACTTACTAGCTAGTCTCAGAGACACAGCGTTGTGGATGCAGTGTACATCACTTACTAGCTAGTCTCAGAGACACAGCGTTGTGGATGCAGTGCACATCACTTACTAGCTAGTCTCAGAGACACAGCGTTGTGGATGCAGTGTACATCACTTACTAGCTAGTCTCAGAGGCACAGCGTTGTGGATGCAGTGCACATCACTTACTAGCTAGTCTCAGAGACACAGCGTTGTGGATGCAGTGTACATCACTTACTAGCTAGTCTCAGAGACACAGCGTTGTGGATGCAGTGTACATCACTTACTAGCTAGTCTCAGAGACACAGCGTTGTGGATGCAGTGTACATCACTTACTAGCTAGTCTCAGAGACACAGCGTTGTGGATGCAGTGCACATCACTTACTAGCTAGTCTCAGAGACACAGCGTTGTGGATGCAGTGTACATCACTTACTAGCTAGTCTCAGAGACACAGCGTTGTGGATGCAGTGCACATCACTTACTAGCTAGTCTTAGAGACACAGCGTTGTGGATGCAGTGCACATCACTTACTAGCTAGTCTCAGAGACACAGCGTTGTGGATGCAGTGTACATTACTTACTAGCTAGTCTCAGAGACACAGCGTTGTGGATGCAGTGTACATTACTTACTAGCTAGTCTCAGAGGCACAGCGTTGTGGATGCAGTGTACTGTACATCACTTACTAGCTAGTCTCAGAGACACAGCGTTGTGGATGCAGTGTACTGTACATCACTTACTAGCTAGTCTCAGAGACACAGCGTTGTGGATGCAGTGTACATCACTTACTAGCTAGTCTCAGAGACACAGCGTTGTGGATGCAGTGTACATCACTTACTAGCTAGTCTCAGAGACACAGCGTTGTGGATGCAGTGTACATCACTTACTAGCTAGTCTCAGAGACACAGCGTTGTGGATGCAGTGTACATCACTTACTAGCTAGTCTCAGAGACACAGCGTTGTGGATGCAGTGTACATTACTTACTAGCTAGTCTCAGAGACACAGCGTTGTGGATGCAGTGCACATCACTTACTAGCTAGTCTCAGAGACACAGCGTTGTGGATGCAGTGCACATCACTTACTAGCTAGTCTCAGAGACACAGCGTTGTGGATGCAGTGTACATTACTTATTAGCTAGTCTCAGAGACACAGCGTTGTGGATGCAGTGCACATCACTTACTAGCTAGTCTCAGAGACACAGCGTTGTGGATGCAGTGCACATCACTTACTAGCTAGTCTCAGAGACACAGCGTTGTGGATGCAGTGTACATTACTTACTAGCTAGTCTCAGAGACACAGCGTTGTGGATGCAGTGTACATTACTTACTAGCTAGTCTCAGAGGCACAGCGTTGTGGATGCAGTGTACATTACTTACTAGCTAGTCTCAGAGACACAGCGTTGTGGATGCAGTGTACATCACTTACTAGCTAGTCTCAGAGACACAGCATTGTGGATGCAGTGTACATCACTTACTAGCTAGTCTCAGAGGCACAGCGTTGTGGATGCAGTGCACATCACTTACTAGCTAGTCTCAGAGACACAGCGTTGTGGATGCAGTGTACATTACTTACTAGCTAGTCTCAGAGGCACAGCGTTGTGGATGCAGTGTACATCACTTACTAGCTAGTCTCAGAGACACAGCGTTGTGGATGCAGTGCACATCACTTACTAGCTAGTCTCAGAGACACAGCGTTGTGGATGCAGTGTACATTACTTACTAGCTAGTCTCAGAGACACAGCGTTGTGGATGCAGTGCACATCACTTACTAACTAGTCTCAGAGGCACAGCGTTGTGGATGCAGTGTACATTACTTACTAGCTAGTCTCAGAGGCACAGCGTTGTGGATGCAGTGTACTGTACATCACTTACTAGCTAGTCTCAGAGACACAGCGTTGTGGATGCAGTGTACTGTACATCACTTACTAGCTAGTCTCAGAGACACAGCGTTGTGGATGCAGTGTACATCACTTACTAGCTAGTCTCAGAGACACAGCGTTGTGGATGCAGTGTACATCACTTACTAGCTAGTCTCAGAGACACAGCGTTGTGGATGCAGTGTACATTACTTATTAGCTAGTCTCAGAGACACAGCGTTGTGGATGCAGTGCACATCACTTACTAGCTAGTCTCAGAGACACAGCGTTGTGGATGCAGTGCACATCACTTACTAGCTAGTCTCAGAGACACAGCGTTGTGGATGCAGTGTACATTACTTACTAGCTAGTCTCAGAGACACAGCGTTGTGGATGCAGTGCACATCACTTACTAGCTAGTCTCAGAGACACAGCGTTGTGGATGCAGTGTACATCACTTACTAGCTAGTCTCAGAGGCACAGCGTTGTGGATGCAGTGTACATTACTTACTAGCTAGTCTCAGAGACACAGCGTTGTGGATGCAGTGTACATTACTTACTAGCTAGTCTCAGAGACACAGCGTTGTGGATGCAGTGTACATCACTTACTAGCTAGTCTCAGAGACACAGCGTTGTGGATGCAGTGTACATCACTTACTAGCTAGTCTCAGAGACACAGCGTTGTGGATGCAGTGTACATCACTTACTAGCTAGTCTCAGAGACACAGCGTTGTGGATGCAGTGTACATTACTTATTAGCTAGTCTCAGAGACACAGCGTTGTGGATGCAGTGCACATCACTTACTAGCTAGTCTCAGAGACACAGCGTTGTGGATGCAGTGCACATCACTTACTAGCTAGTCTCAGAGACACAGCGTTGTGGATGCAGTGTACATTACTTACTAGCTAGTCTCAGAGACACAGCGTTGTGGATGCAGTGTACATTACTTACTAGCTAGTCTCAGAGGCACAGCGTTGTGGATGCAGTGTACATTACTTACTAGCTAGTCTCAGAGACACAGCGTTGTGGATGCAGTGTACATCACTTACTAGCTAGTCTCAGAGACACAGCATTGTGGATGCAGTGTACATCACTTACTAGCTAGTCTCAGAGGCACAGCGTTGTGGATGCAGTGCACATCACTTACTAGCTAGTCTCAGAGACACAGCGTTGTGGATGCAGTGTACATTACTTACTAGCTAGTCTCAGAGGCACAGCGTTGTGGATGCAGTGTACATCACTTACTAGCTAGTCTCAGAGACACAGCGTTGTGGATGCAGTGCACATCACTTACTAGCTAGTCTCAGAGACACAGCGTTGTGGATGCAGTGTACATTACTTACTAGCTAGTCTCAGAGACACAGCGTTGTGGATGCAGTGCACATCACTTACTAACTAGTCTCAGAGGCACAGCGTTGTGGATGCAGTGTACATTACTTACTAGCTAGTCTCAGAGGCACAGCGTTGTGGATGCAGTGTACTGTACATCACTTACTAGCTAGTCTCAGAGACACAGCGTTGTGGATGCAGTGTACTGTACATCACTTACTAGCTAGTCTCAGAGACACAGCGTTGTGGATGCAGTGTACATCACTTACTAGCTAGTCTCAGAGACACAGCGTTGTGGATGCAGTGTACATCACTTACTAGCTAGTCTCAGAGACACAGCGTTGTGGATGCAGTGTACATCACTTACTAGCTAGTCTCAGAGACACAGCGTTGTGGATGCAGTGCACATCACTTACTAGCTAGTCTCAGAGACACAGCGTTGTGGATGCAGTGTACATTACTTACTAGCTAGTCTCAGAGACACAGCGTTGTGGATGCAGTGCACATCACTTACTAGCTAGTCTCAGAGACACAGCGTTGTGGATGCAGTGTACATCACTTACTAGCTAGTCTCAGAGGCACAGCGTTGTGGATGCAGTGTACATTACTTACTAGCTAGTCTCAGAGACACAGCGTTGTGGATGCAGTGTACATTACTTACTAGCTAGTCTCAGAGGCACAGCGTTGTGGATGCAGTGTACATTACTTACTAGCTAGTCTCAGAGGCACAGCGTTGTGGATGCAGTGTACATTACTTACTAGCTAGTCTCAGAGGCACAGCGTTGTGGATGCAGTGTACATTACTTACTAGCTAGTCTCAGAGGCACAGCGTTGTGGATGCAGTGTACATTACTTACTAGCTAGTCTCAGAGACACAGCGTTGTGGATGCAGTGTACATCACTTACTAGCTAGTCTCAGAGACACAGCATTGTGGATGCAGTGTACATCACTTACTAGCTAGTCTCAGAGACACAGCGTTGTGGATGCAGTGTACATCACTTACTAGCTAGTCTCAGAGACACAGCGTTGTGGATGCAGTGTACATTACTTACTAGCTAGTCTCAGAGGCACAGCGTTGTGGATGCAGTGTACATTACTTACTAGCTAGTCTCAGAGACACAGCGTTGTGGATGCAGTGTACATCACTTACTAGCTAGTCTCAGAGACACAGCATTGTGGATGCAGTGTACATCACTTACTAGCTAGTCTCAGAGACACAGCGTTGTGGATGCAGTGTACATCACTTACTAGCTAGTCTCAGAGACACAGCGTTGTGGATGCAGTGCACATTACTTACTAGCTAGTCTCAGAGGCACAGCGTTGTGGATGCAGTGTACATTACTTACTAGCTAGTCTCAGAGGCACAGCGTTGTGGATGCAGTGTACTGTACATCACTTACTAGCTAGTCTCAGAGACACAGCGTTGTGGATGCAGTGTACTGTACATCACTTACTAGCTAGTCTCAGAGACACAGCGTTGTGGATGCAGTGTACATCACTTACTAGCTAGTCTCAGAGACACAGCGTTGTGGATGCAGTGTACATCACTTACTAGCTAGTCTCAGAGACACAGCGTTGTGGATGCAGTGTACATCACTTACTAGCTAGTCTCAGAGACACAGCGTTGTGGATGCAGTGTACATCACTTACTAGCTAGTCTCAGAGACACAGCGTTGTGGATGCAGTGCACATCACTTACTAGCTAGTCTCAGAGACACAGCGTTGTGGATGCAGTGTACATTACTTACTAGCTAGTCTCAGAGACACAGCGTTGTGGATGCAGTGCACATCACTTACTAACTAGTCTCAGAGGCACAGCGTTGTGGATGCAGTGTACATTACTTACTAGCTAGTCTCAGAGGCACAGCGTTGTGGATGCAGTGTACTGTACATCACTTACTAGCTAGTCTCAGAGACACAGCGTTGTGGATGCAGTGTACTGTACATCACTTACTAGCTAGTCTCAGAGACACAGCGTTGTGGATGCAGTGTACATCACTTACTAGCTAGTCTCAGAGACACAGCGTTGTGGATGCAGTGTACATCACTTACTAGCTAGTCTCAGAGACACAGCGTTGTGGATGCAGTGTACATTACTTATTAGCTAGTCTCAGAGACACAGCGTTGTGGATGCAGTGCACATCACTTACTAGCTAGTCTCAGAGACACAGCGTTGTGGATGCAGTGTACATTACTTACTAGCTAGTCTCAGAGACACAGCGTTGTGGATGCAGTGCACATCACTTACTAGCTAGTCTCAGAGACACAGCGTTGTGGATGCAGTGTACATTACTTACTAACTAGTCTCAGAGACACAGCGTTGTGGATGCAGTGTACATTACTTACTAGCTAGTCTCAGAGACACAGCGTTGTGGATGCAGTGTACATTACTTACTAGCTAGTCTCAGAGGCACAGCGTTGTGGATGCAGTGTACATTACTTACTAGCTAGTCTCAGAGGCACAGCGTTGTGGATGCAGTGTACATTACTTACTAGCTAGTCTCAGAGGCACAGCGTTGTGGATGCAGTGTACATTACTTACTAGCTAGTCTCAGAGACACAGCGTTGTGGATGCAGTGTACATTACTTATTAGCTAGTCTCAGAGACACAGCGTTGTGGATGCAGTGTACATCACTTACTAGCTAGTCTCAGAGACACAGCGTTGTGGATGCAGTGCACATCACTTACTAGCTAGTCTCAGAGACACAGCGTTGTGGATGCAGTGTACATTACTTACTAGCTAGTCTCAGAGGCACAGCGTTGTGGATGCAGTGTACATCACTTACTAGCTAGTCTCAGAGACACAGCATTGTGGATGCAGTGTACATCACTTACTAGCTAGTCTCAGAGGCACAGCGTTGTGGATGCAGTGTACATCACTGACTTGCTAGTCTTAGAGACACAGCGTTGTGGATGCAGTGTACATCACTTACTAGCTAGTCTCAGAGGCACAGCGTTGTGGATGCAGTGTACATCACTTACTAGCTAGTCTTAGAGACACAGCGTTGTGGATGCAGTGTACATTACTTACTAGCTAGTCTTAGAGACACAGCGTTGTGGATGCAGTGTACATTACTTACTAGCTAGTCTCAGAGACACAGCATTGTGGATGCAGTGTACATCACTTACTAGCTAGTCTCAGAGACACAGCATTGTGGATGCAGTGTACATCACTTACTAGCTAGTCTCAGAGACACAGCGTTGTGGATGCAGTGTACATCACTTACTAGCTAGTCTCAGAGACACAGCGTTGTGGATGCAGTGTACATCACTTACTAGCTAGTCTCAGACACAGCGTTGTGGATGCAGTGTACATCACTTACTAGCTAGTCTCAGAGACACAGCATTGTGGATGCAGTGTACATCACTTACTAGCTAGTCTCAGAGACACAGCGTTGTGGATGCAGTGCACATTACTTACTAGCTAGTCTCAGAGACACAGCATTGTGGATGCAGTGTACATTACTTACTAGCTAGTCTCAGAGGCACAGCGTTGTGGATGTAGTGTACATCACTTACTAGCTAGTCTCAGAGACACAGCATTGTGGATGCAGTGTACATCACTTACTAGCTAGTCTCAGAGACACAGCGTTGTGGATGCAGTGCACATTACTTACTAGCTAGTCTCAGAGACACAGCATTGTGGATGCAGTGTACATCACTTACTAGCTAGTCTTAGAGGCACAGCGTTGTGGATGCAGTGTACATTACTTATTAGCTAGTCTCAGAGACACAGCGTTGTGGATGCAGTGTACATTACTTACTAGCTAGTCTCAGAGGCACAGCGTTGTGGATGTAGTGTACATCACTTACTAGCTAGTCTCAGAGACACAGCGTTGTGGATGCAGTGTACATCACTGACTTGCTAGTCTTAGAGACACAGCGTTGTGGATGCAGTGTACATTACTTACTAGCTAGTCTCAGAGACACAGCGTTGTGGATGCAGTGTACATCACTTACTAGCTAGTCTCAGAGGCACAGCGTTGTGGATGCAGTGTACATTACTTACTAGCTAGTCTCAGAGACACAGCGTTGTGGATGCAGTGTACATTACTTACTAGCTAGTCTCAGAGACACAGCGTTGTGGATGCAGTGTACATTACTTACTAGCTAGTCTCAGAGACACAGCGTTGTGGATGCAGTGTACATTACTTACTAGCTAGTCTCAGAGACACAGCGTTGTGGATGCAGTGTACATCACTTACTAGCTAGTCTCAGAGACACAGCGTTGTGGATGCAGTGTACATCACTTACTAGCTAGTCTCAGAGGCACAGCGTTGTGGATGCAGTGTACATCACTTACTAGCTAGTCTCAGAGGCACAGCGTTGTGGATGCAGTGTACATCACTTACTAGCTAGTCTCAGAGACACAGCGTTGTGGATGCAGTGTACATCACTTACTAGCTAGTCTCAGAGGCACAGCGTTGTGGATGCAGTGTACATCACTTACTAGCTAGTCTCAGAGGCACAGCGTTGTGGATGCAGTGTACATAACTTACTAGCTAGTCTCAGAGACACAGCGTTGTGGATGCAGTGTACATCACTTACTAGCTAGTCTCAGAGACACAGCGTTGTGGATGCAGTGTACATCACTTACTAGCTAGTCTCAGAGACACAGCGTTGTGGATGCAGTGTACATCACTTACTAGCTAGTCTCAGAGACACAGCGTTGTGGATGCAGTGTACATCACTTACTAGCTAGTCTCAGAGACACAGCGTTGTGGATGCAGTGTACATCACTTACTAGCTAGTCTCAGAGACACAGCGTTGTGGATGCAGTGCACATCACTTACTAGCTAGTCTCAGAGACACAGCGTTGTGGATGCAGTGTACTGCACATCACTTACTAGCTAGTCTCAGAGGCACAGCGTTGTGGATGCAGTGCACATTACTTACTAGCTAGTCTCAGAGACACAGCGTTGTGGATGCAGTGCACATTACTTACTAGCTAGTCTCAGAGGCACAGCGTTGTGGATGCAGTGTACATCACTTACTAGCTAGTCTCAGAGACACAGCGTTGTGGATGCAGTGTACATCACTTACTAGCTAGTCTCAGAGGCACAGCGTTGTGGATGCAGTGTACATCACTTACTAGCTAGTCTCAGAGACACAGCGTTGTGGATGCAGTGTACATCACTTACTAGCTAGTCTCAGAGACACAGCGTTGTGGATGCAGTGTACATCACTTACTAGCTAGTCTCAGAGACACAGCGTTGTGGATGCAGTGTACATCACTTACTAGCTAGTCTCAGAGACACAGCGTTGTGGATGCAGTGTACATCACTTACTAGCTAGTCTCAGAGACACAGCGTTGTGGATGCAGTGTACATCACTTACTAGCTAGTCTCAGAGACACAGCGTTGTGGATGCAGTGTACATCACTTACTAGCTAGTCTCAGAGACACAGCGTTGTGGATGCAGTGTACATCACTTACTAGCTAGTCTCAGAGACACAGCGTTGTGGATGCAGTGCACATCACTTACTAGCTAGTCTCAGAGACACAGCGTTGTGGATGCAGTGTACTGCACATCACTTACTAGCTAGTCTCAGAGGCACAGCGTTGTGGATGCAGTGCACATTACTTACTAGCTAGTCTCAGAGACACAGCGTTGTGGATGCAGTGCACATTACTTACTAGCTAGTCTCAGAGGCACAGCGTTGTGGATGCAGTGTACATCACTTACTAGCTAGTCTCAGAGACACAGCGTTGTGGATGCAGTGTACATCACTTACTAGCTAGTCTCAGAGGCACAGCGTTGTGGATGCAGTGTACATCACTTACTAGCTAGTCTCAGAGACACAGCGTTGTGGATGCAGTGTACATCACTTACTAACTAGTCTCAGAGGCACAGCGTTGTGGATGCAGTGTACATCACTTACTAGCTAGTCTCAGAGACACAGCGTTGTGGATGCAGTGTACATTACTTACTAGCTAGTCTCAGAGGCACAGCGTTGTGGATGCAGTGTACATTACTTACTAGCTAGTCTCAGAGGCACAGCGTTGTGGATGCAGTGTACATCACTTACTAGCTAGTCTCAGAGACACAGCGTTGTGGATGCAGTGTACATTACTTACTAGCTAGTCTCAGAGACACAGCGTTGTGGATGCAGTGCACATCACTTACTAGCTAGTCTCAGAGACACAGCGTTGTGGATGCAGTGCACATCACTTACTAGCTAGTCTCAGAGACACAGCTTTGTGGATGCAGTGTACATCACTTACTAGCTAGTCTCAGAGACACAGCGTTGTGGATGCAGTGTACATTACTTACTAGCTAGTCTTAGAGACACAGCGTTGTGGATGCAGTGTACATTACTTACTAGCTAGTCTCAGACACAGCGTTCTGGATGCAGTGTACATTACTTACTAGCTAGTCTCAGAGACACAGCGTTGTGGATGCAGTGTACATCACTTACTAGCTAGTCTCAGAGGCACAGCGTTCTGGATGCAGTGTACATTACTTATTAGCTAGTCTCAGAGACACAGCGTTGTGGATGCAGTGCACATCACTTACTAGCTAGTCTCAGAGACACAGCTTTGTGGATGCAGTGTACATCACTTACTAGCTAGTCTCAGAGACACAGCGTTGTGGATGCAGTGTACATTACTTACTAGCTAGTCTTAGAGACACAGCGTTGTGGATGCAGTGTACATTACTTACTAGCTAGTCTCAGACACAGCGTTCTGGATGCAGTGTACATTACTTACTAGCTAGTCTCAGAGGCACAGCGTTGTGGATGCAGTGTACATTACTTACTAGCTAGTCTCAGAGGCACAGCGTTGTGGATGCAGTGTACATTACTTACTAGCTAGTCTCAGAGGCACAGCGTTGTGGATGCAGTGTACATTACTTACTAGCTAGTCTCAGAGGCACAGCGTTGTGGATGCAGTGTACTGTACATCACTTACTAGCTAGTCTCAGAGGCACAGCGTTGTGGATGCAGTGTACATTACTTACTAGCTAGTCTCAGAGACACAGCGTTCTGGATGCAGTGTACATTACTTACTAGCTAGTCTCAGAGACACAGCGTTCTGGATGCAGTGTACATTACTTACTAGCTAGTCTCAGAGACACAGCGTTCTGGATGGCTTCACTATTCATCTCCTTTACATGAATCCTTACAGTGGACGTAGCATCTGGCCAGACCCCATCTGAAACGTTGATTTTTAAGTCATATGTGCCTTGATGAGCCTTATCCACCATAATCAGAGACCCCGTTTTGTGGTTCAGCCTAAAATGCCTAAACATGGGTAGAAAATGAAAACAATAAGCTCCTGTAGTACAGTATACACCGGCACGGACATTGAAGCATTGAAACAATGCACTCGCAGAAACTACCTACACTTTCTAATGAAAGTATTAACTAATTAATATATCTTGGAGCAGAGCGCTCCTTACCTACTGCACCGGCGTATGATTGATATTTTATTCTAACCAGATTATACCGCGCTGCGGAATATGTCAGCGCGTTATCAATAAATTATAATAATAATATCAATCATTTGGCAATACTCTCAGGACAAGAGAGTAACTATTTCTAACTGTGTACGAATCAATCTTCATTGAACCGAAGTAGAGAGCAATGTGCAAATTCAGAGTGAAAATACTCTCTGCGACCTTCTCCCGTCACCATTATTGTGTTTGATATCGTATTGTTTGCAGAAAAGCCAAAGTTGTGTTTGTAGCGCATAGTTATAGTGTAAACGCCCCCGCTGCAGGTTGACATGTTAGCGACGACCAGGTCCTTGAGGGATTAAAGATAAAGAAAAATTACCATTATTCTAGTTTCTTTGTGCATGACGACCTAAATTAAAGTATAAACGTACAGTATGCTGTTTTAACTCCTTAAAGAGGCGATCCGAGCGGCCGAGTTTTTTTGCTAATTTTTCTTTTTTAACATCGAATTAAAGCAGGGGGTCTGCAGGGGGTCTCCAGGGGGTCTCCAGAGCTGAACTGGATTAATTTCAGCTACAGGGACCACCTGCTTCCCGAGATACTTACATCCGTAAGGGGCGCCGGTGGCCACTCCTCTCGGCTAGCAGGCATCACATGTGCTGGCGGCGTTTTAAACCTCCAGCACGCTGCGGGCCAATAGGAAGCCGAGACATCACCGGTGCAGGAGATACCGGCACCCTATTTGGAGGTAAGTATCTCTGGAAGCAGGGGGTCCCTGAAACTGACCCAAGCCTGCGTGGCTATAGGAAAGCTATAGGAAAAACAACTCCAGAAGGGTATATAGGATCCTTCCATGATTGCAGGACTATTCATTTACATTCACAGGAAACAATATTGATATCAAAATATAAAGATCGATGCTACATCAGATTATGAGTGAGATTTCATATATTGATCTTACACGGGCATCTTTGAGACGGAGAGAAATGTTTTATGGCTGCCGTCATCGTCATCATCTGGAGCAAAGACTTTTCCAATCTCTGTGTTTGACCATATTCCTGTGTAAACGAGTTATAACAAGGGGTTAACACTGCCCGAGTGCAGCACGAATAAAGGGCTTTTAAGGAATCATTGGTCACACGTGGTAAGAACTTACATGTAACTAATTCCGTCTCCTGGCTCCTTATTTAGCTCGGGTGAGTAAGGCATGATAATATTACCGACATGAATAACATTTGTTACATAATATGAATTCCTTTCATTGTTCACTTCAGGGATGAGTTACTCTCAGCAATAAGTGTCACAAACAATCCATATTTCTACGCTCCCGATGTGTATTTATGGCGATTTAATACACATATGCACATATATTTTGCATGTCATTGGCCTACTTAAAAAATGAAATGAGTGCAATTTGTATGTGCGTGTATTTCTCTTATAATTAGACTTTTTTTGTCTCTGTGCCTGGAGTCACCCACTCTGGTTTACAAAGCTGCATTTGTGCTTGTATATTTTAGAATAAACTTTCTTTCTCTTTAAAGTGACCATTATTTAAAAGTAAACTTGTTGTTTCACTGTTATTATTATTAGGAATCTCCACAATCATCTGAAAGTATAAAACGCATAAATACCGTTACAGCAGATTATAGCTAGTAGGATAGGTAAATACCTCTTCTAAAGCACTATCATCAGCCATGTGTATAAATCAGCCGTATGGATAAATCAGCCGTATGGATAAATCAGCCGTATGGATAAATCAGCCGTATGGATAAATCAGCCGTATGGATAAATCAGCCGTATGGATAAATCAGTCGTATGGATAAATCAGCCATATGTATAAATCAGCCGTATGGATAAATCAGCCATACGTATGAATCAGCCGTACGTATAAATCAGCCGTACGGATAAATCAGCCGTACGTATAAATCAGCCGTACGTATAAATCAGCCGTACGGATAAATCAGCCGTACGGATAAATCAGCCGTATGGATAAATCAGCCGTATGGATAAATCAGCCGTAAGTATAAATCAGCCATACGTATTAATCAGCCGTATGTATAAATCAGCCGTATGTATAACCGCGATTCTATTAGTAGTAGATCGCGCTGAATTTATAGAATATCAGGAACAAACAGATGTGGATTAGAGATCGGAAACATTTTTGGCAAAACTCGAATTTGTCAGAAAAACTGAATTTTTTCACATTATTGAATATTTACCAATTTGTTGAAGTTTGGGGGAAAAAAGCCACACCTGTTTTGTTTTTTAAGTTTGAATATTCAAAAATGGAAACATTTACAAATATTGTAACATTTGAAAAAAAATAAGAAACTGCAAATAAACTGTTCACACTTTCCTCTAATCTTTTTTAGATAGATTTTTCTATTCTGATTCTGTTTCTCTCACCCGGATCCCACAATGCCCCCTACTTACCTCCATGGGAATAAATGTACACATCTTTGTGCCCTCCCTGATGAGGGTTATCATTCTCATCTCCAATGGTTATTGTTAGCGTGTTTGTAGCACTCATAGGTGGGATCCCACTATCTGTTACAATTACAGGCAGATAAAACGCTTTCTCCTTTTCTCTGTCAAAGGGCCTGAGAGCTTGAACAGTAGCTGTATTATTTCCATTGTCAATCAGTAGGAAATCTAGAGAATTCTGGTAATTACTGGGCAGGGAAAACATGAAGGGCGGTCCGTTCTCTGCAGTATCCGGATCCACAGCATGCAGTAAATCCGAGCTCTGGTTCATATGGACCACTTGAGGCCACGCTGTATTTTCCCAAACTACAGGCATGTAAGTCCCATCAAACGTAGGCCCATTGTCATTAACATCCAACAAGTTGATAAAGACAATAGCACTTCCAGTTTGGCCTGGAGTTCCCTGATCAGAAGCCTGAATGACCAGGTTATATTGGGGAATGACTTCCCTGTCTAGGGCTTTTGCAACTGTCACAAAACCAGCTTGGTCAACATAAAATTCACCGAGATCGTCAGTATCTTCCTTAATGCTGTAAACAATGTTTCCATTGAATCCAGAGTCTGCGTCAGAGGCAGTCACCTGAGTAATTATAGAACCCACCGCTATGTTTTCAAATAAAGGGCTCACTTGAACAAATGGAGGAATGAAGACTGGAGCATGATCATTGCAATCTTGTAACTCTATCAGGCAGCAGGCAGTGCTGGAGAAGTCGGGGTCCTCAACACGAATTGTCAGGTTAAACCAACGCTCCCGAGGGTTCTCATAATCTAGTTTCTTTTTTAGCTTTATTTCAGCCTGGTGGTTCTTTCTATTATTTTCAATATAAAACTTCTGATCTGGGTCTCCATCAATGATGCTAAATATTAAACGGGCACTCTCCCCAATATCATCATCTGTTGCAAACACCTGAAGCACTTTAGAATTGGCTTCATTGGTCTCTAAGATCGTGGCATTCCATGTCTGTTGTGTAAACCTTGGCACATGGTCATTAATGTCCAAAACTCGGATAGTTGCTGTACCAGTTGTGGCCAATCCCCCGCCATCTTTTGCTTCAACAAGAAGAAAATACATATCATGTTCTTCTCTGTCTAGGTTTCCAAGAGCTGTATAAATGGTGCCTGTGTTGGCATTTACTCTAAACATATCTACGTTCCCCGTATCAGATGCATTGTTAACAAAACAGTAAGTCACAACTGCATTTAAGCCTACATTTTTGTCATCTAGATCCATTGCATTCATTTCCATAACAGATGTGTTTTCTGGAACATGTTCAAACACACTTCCATTGCAGTTGTTAAGCACACAGGTAAACTGGGGGGCATTGTCGTTTATATCCCCTACATAAATGATCACGTCAGCAAATCCAGTTAGTCCTTCTCCTTCTGAATCAGTGGCCAATGCAACAAATCTCCAAAGGGCATGGTCTTCACGGTCAAGGGTCTTTTGGGCAAAGATACTGCCTGTCTTCTCATCAATGGTGAATATGTCCCCAGCACCACTTCCATGCAGAGAATACTTCACACTTCCAAGGGACTCATAATCAGGATCAAGGGCTGAAACCTTCATGTTGTAAGGACAAATACAGAGTATTATCGAACAATTGTATCACCGCCACAAACAAGTAACTACAATGGGATCGATTTCCATCTATGAAAATATGCCATTCTTTTCAGACTTAAGAAGAATGGTGAAAACTTATATGTTGAAATATTATGGCTGCGAGTGTAAGTTTGCGTAGCGATGTAATTTCAGTACTTGTGCAAAAATCTTTCATTAAATTGTAAATGAAAATAAACAAGTAAAGGATAAACGTAAAATAAGTTTTTTTTTAAAGTGGAATATTTACACATTAAAAATTTTAATTGGTGTTTTTGTGATAATAATTCTGGTTTATTAATGCTATAGAAAATTGACCATGCTGGACATCAATGTAAACCCATACCTGAAGTATAAAAACTGGTAACACTCCCAGGTCTTCTATAACACTTCCATTGTATTCATTCAGGGAGAAGAGAGGGGCTTCATCATTCTTATTTATTACATTGATGGTGACTACGGCATAATCTTCCCATTTGCCATCTGATGCCAACAAAGTAAGTTCATAAATCTTGACTTCTTCATAATCCAATGGTTGGAAAATGAAAATAGCTCCTGTTTCTGGGTCTGCATCAAGCACACCCCCTACATTTCCAGCTGTGATCTGGTATCTGATTTTAGCATTCATGCCTGGAAACATATACACATGTTGACAGAGAAGGTTAGACATACAGTACGGAAGACACACCTTGTTTTTCAAAAGGGTTGTTTAAATCGTTATCGCTTTATTTATTGCACAAAACTGGAAATGGCCAAATGAATAAACCGACCCGACTTTCTATTGGTGAGCCCCGCAGACATACTTATATATTGTTTTGTATCCAACATCAGCACACAAAAAAACTACAAGTATCTCAGGAACAGGGGGTCCCTAGAACTGGGGGCTCAGCTTCACGGAACACCCCAAAAACAATATTTCCCCTTACAACATTTATTAACTCAAATATGAGCATATAAATATGTTAGCTTAACGTGTACCTTCATCTTCATCGTTAGCACTGACGGTAATGACTGTGGAGCCGACCTCCAGATCTTCATCCACATGAACATAGTAGGCTCTCTGAGTGAAGGAAGGCTTGTTATCATTGACATCGCTGATGGAAATGCGTGCGTAGGCCGTGTCTAGCGAGACAAGAGGCAGGAGATTACAATTCTTGACTGAGCCACTTCTGTCAGCGGCAACTCCTTAAACTGTCGCGCAGAGTAATAAATGAAAACTAATATGCAGACAATACAGAAACCCGCCCTCGGGGCTGGGAACAATTTATATAGCGATATTACTCCAAAGCCCTTGAAGATTAAATGACTGTCAACACCAATTTGTTTCAACAGATAACGTGAATAATTGATGCCTGGTGTCAATGCTTTTTTTCTGTTTTGGCCCTAAAACCCCAGTAATCCTGTGCAGTTGGGGATTTTTCCCCCCAGTATTTCCACAGGTTCCATCTCCAACAGCTGCACATACGTGTATCAAGTATTTTTATCTGAACAAAATGAGTTATTAACATTTGAGTTATTTTTGTTGCCTGAAGCTGCAGTAAACTCTCCACAAATTCCAGAAGGAGCAGGATCACCCAAAACAAAGAAAAAATATATAGTGTGCACTGCTGTGACAAGTGAATGTATCTATGGGATCTTGGCTCCTATAGATTTTTTACTTACAAGAAGTAGATACTGTATGCATACAGCCTATCTCCAACTGTGGCTTATCAGCTCCTTTTCATGTAGATCAATGCAGAATATTTATCTTCATGAAAAGAAGCAAAGGCTTGTTCTATAGTAGGTGCGAACGCACGTGCACGTGACACACACTTTTTGCACTGGCTTTGCTGGGCCATGAACCCAATTCTGTTCACTAGTTTGGGGGTTGCCATGTGAAAGCGCACCCCTGTCCCCCTCACCAGAGTTAGGCTGCCCATGTTTCCCAGGTCGGGCAGACTCTGCTCCATCTGCAGATTTAATTTCCAGCAGGTACGAACCCTTTGTCTCTCTATCAAACACTGTGGCAGTGGAGATGGAGCCCGTCTGTGGATCTATGTGGAACAAGGCATGGTCCCCACTACGATCCTCCAAAATAGAATAGGTGATCTGGCAAAAAATACAATGGAACAATATTGATGATAACAAATGTAGTGACCTTTTTTCCAAGTGGGAATTCCTGATTAAAGTCACTAATTCCCTGTGGTTCAGGCAATAACAATGAGATCATATGCTATTTAGCACAGGGGTCCTATCAGCACTATATATAAATGTTACTAATATTAGGAAAGTAATTTTCCAGCAATTTGATTGGATGTGAACGTCTAATTGTCAATGAGAATAAAAAGTGATCCAGTATTATGGAAGTATGTGATCGGTTTCTTGTACAGACTTACCTCCCCATTCAGGCCAAGGTCTTGGTCTGTTGCAGATACCTGAAGAACAGAAGCTCCCGCCTCCATCCCTTCGGTGACTGAAGCCTCGTAAATGGATGAGGTGAAGAAAGGTACATTGTCGTTCACATCTGCAAGTCAAATAAAGCAGCTCAGCATTCAAAATCAAGTTGCTCAAACGCCCTGTCTGTGCATAGAGTGGACATTCTCTCCTTTTACCTGTGACATTGATGTACACCGTTGTAAAGGCAGCTAGAGGTACTGGAGCGACATTCTGTGCTCGGATTTTCAAGATAAAGTTCTTGGTTGTTTCATAGTCTAAGGGCTCAGCAACAAGCACAGACGCCGACCTTTCCTCTCGGTTCAGGGTCAAGTAGAAGCGCACAGGCAAGTTGCTCTCCGGGACCAATCCTTCCTCTAAGTTGTAGGTTACACGAGGATCCTCAAGTAGAGAAGTTGCTTTAACTGTCTATATAAATGGATGACAGAGCTATAAATTATTATTGTTACGTTAGGAAGATCCATCATGCTATGTATGGCTTTCACCTCCACCAGTAAAGAGGTTAGCCAACTGAAAAATACCATATCTATGTACTAGTGCCAGAAAATAATTGAAAGCTTAGAGACGCCTGAAATATAATGCAGAGCAGGGGTAGCCAACTCCAGTCCTCAAGAGCTCCCAAAAGGTCAGGTTTTCAGGATATCCCTGCTTCAGCACAGATGACTCAATCGGACCTGTTGATGACCCTTGAGGACTGGAGTTGGCCAACCCTGGTGTAGAGCATCTAGAAATATTACAACAGAATTGAATGGTTTTCACTTTTTTTTTTAAATGTCCGTCAAATGTATTTATTGAATAAATATTTGTATGGTTCTATTATTTTTCAGTCAATTATAGGGCAGTAATAACCATTAAAAATTATTTGTAGCTACTCCCCCTAATATACAGAACTTGGTTTGCCAATAAAACATGCTACAATGGGAATGTATTGTGTATAAGTGTATGGACAGAGCAAGCGACTCCTTTTGAAAATAAGGTGAGGGACATATACATTTAGGCCATATGTATTACGCAGTGCTAAGGTTTAAGGCACTTGGGTGCCTTTAGATTTAGCACGGTTTAGTTAATTGGCGCCTTAATGTGCAGTCGCTAGTTCTGGGAGTAGAAGTGAATAACGGTGTTGCCAAAATGTCCCGTTTAGCGTTAAAATATGTATAGTACCTTATATATATAAAATATGTATAGTACCACAATAGTCGTATCTCTGAAAGTAATCTCTGGAATGATTATTTCATATCTGTCTTTTCCCCACAGAGGTGGCTGATTCTGTGCGTTTGTGACCCTCACAACTACTTCCACCCGTGTGCTCCTGTTTCCTCCATCTGTCGCAGTTATCTCTTCTGTTATTAACGACTTCTGAAGGAGAGAGGGGAAGACAAATGATTCCCATTAGTGCAAGCCGTATAGGATTTATTATAGGAAAAACTCCAATTGCTTTCAATAGATTTCCCTTTCCTTAATAATTGTGCTGGTTTTTATTTGTAACGCTGGTTTTGCCCAAGCTTTGCAGCCAGGAGACTCAAGTAAATAGTATCCATGGGATGTTTTCTTCCTAAAATGGCATGAAACCATCTTACCAAAGTATGGGAAGCGCCTGTACATTCATTGCAGGCTGTGATCATGTTCTTAGACCAAAATTGGATCTCCATAGATATAGTTGTACATGAGCGGACGATATAAAGCAATTGTCAAATATTTCCAGTTATAAGGCGAAGTAGAACATACTGAAAGTTAAAGGATGGCCTAGTTGAGGTACCTTGTAAGCCAATTTTTTATAAATACTCTCAAAACATAGACCCAACAAACTCATTTATTTGATTTTATTTGTGGTCTTAATGATTGCTTTATACGGTACTTCTCCCAATGATTTTTTCCCATCAATCACCCCATTCAATGCCCCATTAAAGAGCAGCCCCAGATGCATATCACAGACACAAGAATTCCCAGAGGCGACATCTGGCTGCTTAGATATCCAGTGTAATATGTTGCCGTAACCTGAGGGACTTACACAAGCCTGAGAATTAGTATCCAGATGTCCCTGTCTGACCGTAGAGGTTTGAGATTCAGAAAGAGTAAACCTGACAGCTTGACATGCCTTAAAAATGCCCCAAAAGCTCAGTTAAGTTTTCCCGTTATGATGCCACCAGCTGTGCTTTCAAAGCATGCAGACAAAATATCCCTGAAGCATCTGAACTTATTTTGAATGTATGGCCTAGGAGGGGGTCTTTCCTGGAAGCAAAGGCTAGATATTGTAACCAATTACAGTACATATTTCTAATGAACCGGAATTCTAGCTACATATACAGTTATCTGTAAAACACATAAAAGCATGAACATTTTGCATGAAACACATAAAAGCATGAACACATTTAAAAGCATGAACAATCACATTGCCAAAGAAAATATCCTAGGACCCAATTTCAGCTTTCTTCATAAAATATATGTATTATATATAATAATAATAATAATAAAAATAGTTCTACTGGGTGTGGACAAATGTATTCAACAAAAGACAAAAATACCCAATGCTACATTCAATGTGACAGAAAATACATACTCAAATAATGAAATGATTGTATTCTCATAAGTAAGGGTCATTTAATTAAACCCTTTGGCCAAAGCGTTATAAGCCTGCAGCCACGTCACGGCATGCCCACTATGCAGGTCCTACCTGTGAATATTCTCATTTACTTCTGCAGTGGAGGGAGAAGGGTCTCAATAGTGGGTTCTGGGGTTAGAGCTTGCAGGGATTGTGTATTCTTCTAACAAATGACTTCAGAATC